>NC_142176.1:27234428-27506928 GCF_026936395.1 Plectropomus leopardus | reverse complement strand
ACCTGTGCTGCTTATAGATATCAAAAATTAAATTACTAAACAAAGTCAACACGTCTTTGTCATAGCACCAGTGCCTACTTCACAAAATGGATAAATATCATAATTAGACCGTGTAGGATAAAACCTCAATAACACTAATAAGAACTGACTAAAACTTACTCTAATAAATAACACTAACAAAACTAACTTTTTTAATGTACTGACTTTGATTCAGCTAATTTTTATTTTCATGTAATAAAATGATTTCCTTTAGAGTCAAGTACTATGTGACAGGTAAATCCTAAGGCATGTGCTGAAATCAAGTCAAGGAAGTTGAGTTGATATCAATCATAACAAAATTTGTTACATGCGAAATGTGCCTAATACAGTCTTAAATGAGATGTTTGCTAAAGGAAAAATTATGTGATTCACAAGTGATCTGCCCAAGTAACTACTAAACGGTCAAAAAACAACAATTTGGCACTTCATTGACTAGTTTTTTCATGTTTAAAACATTCCAGGTTTTGCTCTTACTCCAAAAAAGACAATATTCTTTCTAAGCTGATTACGTGGCTAAAGAAAAAGAATATTCCTTAAACATTCCAGTTTCAGTGTAGATGCACATACTCCATTTAATGTGCCCCAAACATCTGATTTTCATGTCAAAATGTGGAAAACTGAACCAGCTTCAGCCAATTCTGCCATTTTGCTCCTTTGTATCAAAACCAGATTTTCTCAAAGTTTTCCACTGGTGGCGGACTTGTTTGCCCTCTCTATGAGCATGTCAGGCATCATAGCATTAATGTCAACACATCAAACACACACCTGTCAGTCAACTTGTGATATGAAAAAATGAAATTTCTTTCAACTACCAGAGATAAAAGCAAATAAACATTCATTTGCCATTATGAACAAACCAGCACATACATGATCTATTTCCTGAAAAAGTGACACAGAGGTGTATTATGGACAGTCATTGATGCTTATCTTAACAAATTTTTTTAAAAAAACAACTAACTTAATGTTTTTAAGGTAGACTTTGATCTCCTTCCAACACTAGAGCCAAATAAAAGGTATTTTTTCCTTTACCTTTCCAAGCCCAGGGGTATCTTTGATTTTGTTGGCTGCACGGAGTAGGCAGGGTGGAGCTGGGGGAGGGGCCATCAACAGGGCAGAGCTGAAATTGGTTGGAAACAGAGGTGGGTCACATGACGGTGATGATGATGTCACTGGGGCTGTGACTGCGGCGGTCCTCTGCTTCTTCTTCTTGGAGGCTAAGTTCAACTTTTGTGCAGCTCTGAGAGGGGAGATTAGAGACAAAAGAATGCAGAGAAGCCAGTTCATCAATCTGTTGTAATATGTTAAAACCACATACTTCGCTTTATCACTGTAAAAACATCATTAACAAGAAATAGTTAAATGGAGAAAAAAAGGGAGATGAGGACATAGAGGTGGTACATGGCTCTATAATTGCATGCAGTTTGCCACAGTACAACCATGGCAGATATGCTAATTGCAGAATAGAACTCGATTATACAACCTTACACATACACACACACACACACACACACACACACACACACACACACACACATGCACACACACACACCCACTGCTGTTTACATAATAGTAACATCTGGATAGGGAGTGGTTCATTTGCTTCCTTGCTGCTCAATTCCCTGCAGCATTCAGCTCAAAAGAAGCCAACAGAAATTATATTTATATATATATAATCCATCTTTTCTGCACTCAGATTCTCCATCTTTGCTCTCTCCTTTTAACCTCAACTTCTAACTCTCACTTCTTTCTCCTCTTGTTTTCCGTGCTCTCTCATTTCTTACTTCAACATGCCAGCTTCTTCCTGTCTGCCTTTCTCAGCACAACGGTACTTCACATCATCTTTAGTGTCAAACTTTTCTCCTTTTTTTCTAACTCTTTATTCCCCAGTAGAAACACGACATATTCATACAACAGACTGACTTCCTGTTTAACCTACATTAAAGAACTTTATATTAAAGAGGAAACTGTTATTACAGAGCACTAGTGATGGAAAGAAACATTAACAAAAGTTCTGTACTCGAAGGGAAACTTCTCAACCACCATTAAGCCATCTTTGTATCATGACAAGGCAGGTAGTTTGGGTAAATTAATTGTAGGTAACTTCTTACCATCTTATAAATGCCCAGATCCCCTGCTCATCTCTCAGATCAAATTTTCATTGGCTCTGGGGATGTTGCTCACTCTGCTGTAATTTGTTTTGTTTTTTTTTTGTAATAGATGAAGGGACAATGTGCACAAATCCACATTTAAACAAATCCAAATGCACATGCAAGTTAGCTGAGGAGCTAGTTTTCACTAGTAGATTCTTGCCTGATATTGATAGGCATCCTAAAATAATAATAATAATAAAAAAATATATAAAAGGATACAGTATGTACAATGGTTAAGACAAACATTAAGTTAAAAAGGCACAAAATATAAACATGCTCAAATTAATAATGTATCCAACACATTTTGACCATATGAGAGGATAAAATCCAAACAGCAGATGATGCAGGTACAGTGTGAGTACAGTCATTTTAAAATTACTCCCTCATGCCCATCGCCATGAGGGAGGTACTTGGTCTGCATCAGTATTTGGGTGGGTGGAGTGTGTCATCTGGCATTTCCATGACTCCCAGGTTCCCCAGCAGAAATGTCATGAGATAATCAATGTTCTTCACTGGTTTTAATGTTTTGGCTGATTGGTGTAGATATATAGGTAATAATACATTATTTTGATTTTCACTTTCACTTAATGTCATTTATTATATATTTTTATATATATATATATATATATATATATATATATATTCTGCACTCTATGAAGCCACAGATCCAACAAACAGATTTTCTAACAATCCTATTTGAACACTGCAGCATTATAAACGGTATGATGAAATAAAAGACCTCTAAAACTGCTCTGGCAGAGATTCCTGCTCTGTTCTGCTTTAATCTATCTTCACATATATTTCTATGATTATAAAAAGAGCGAGAGCGAGCAAGAGAGAGAAGAGAGAAGACCTTGTGCCCTGACACACTCTCTGTCAAAGAGCCATATTCTCACACCATTGGCTTTCAATTAACTGCAGCAGGTTACAGAAATGAGAGCGAGAGGGGGGGAGTCAGCGTGATGGAGAGAGAATGCAATGCGAGAGATAGAAGAGAGAGAGGGACGATGGATCAGGAAGGAGGGAGGAGAAGAGAGATGTGGATTCAGTGACCCGGAGAACGACGAAGCGTTTCACCATTTGACGAGCTCTCCCAGGAGATTTGTGTGTGAATCTGTATGTGTGTGTTTGTAGCTGCGAATGTGTGTGTAAGAGTTCATATACTGTATGAAACAAAGCTCCACAAGGAGGCAACTAATTGGTTTTTCATTGTGTGCAAGCTACGATTTTATATTGCAGCAAATGCAATCAAAAGCAATTACTGGTTTTCTTATTGTATCACTTGAATGCTCAAATCTTCCCATGTAGTATAAAAAATGTGCAGTGAATTATATAATATGAAGTTATTGGTGCATTAATTTACTGTATCTTAAAAAATATAGAATATGGCTTTATTTTCAATATTAAAAAGGCTTAAAAGGGATTAAAATCAACATTTGTTTTCTATGCAACAAATGAAACAACAGGCTTGTGCAGCTGCTGCAGTGCTGATGCTTTCAGGATGAGATGTGATTGTGATGGATTCATGCACAGCTACTCTGCTGCTGGTCCCTGGGCAAAACACGTATTAGCTTTTTTTGGTGATTGTTTTTATAATATATCCTTCAAATTCATCAGCCACATCAATTGGGTAACGTGCATCCATTGATATACGTTTACTATTACCCTCTTATTATGTTCTCTCACCCTGACTGGTTTAATCTATGGCACAATTCAAGCATAGCACACACACATGCACACGCCACCTAATTGGTAGCGTTTAATGACAAGTGGCCTGGGATTTGGCCGAGTGGATCTATTTCAATCGAATCCTAAAGTGAAGTGCGCTTGTTCTCCATCCATCTGCTCCATCTCTCTATCCATCAGCTCTTCCTCTGTCACCCCCAATCCTTTTGTTTGCCCCTCCTCTTTCTCCATTACCTTCACTCTCACTCTCACTCTTCACTCTACAATCAAACCCTTATCTTTCACTCTATTTTAACCCCCTCCCCCATTATTTTTATCCTTTCATCCTTTGCCTTCTTCTCTATCCACTCGTCCATCCCACCATCCATTCAGCCTTCCTTACACATATTGATCCCTTTATCCATCCTTGGCTCTCTTCCCTTCAGTCCCTTCATGTGTCTCTCTCTCATTAGAAAGCACCACAGGTCACACATAGTCCGGCTACTAACATGCTTTTGCTTTGTTTTCTCTTCCTTCCTCGTAACTACAAACACTCTCACTTGACATGTACATATAAAGGCTCACTTGAAACACACACAGCTGATTTATGACTGGTGTCTCTAGGCTATGTTGTATGCTCAGCAGCTAATTACACTCTATTTAACAGGATGTCAGTGGAGGCAGATAAAGGGAGAGACAGAGAGCGATGGTGTGTTAGTGTTTGTGTGTGTCGTGGGGGGTCAGCAAGACAAGCTTAGACAGAGGACTTGCTTATCTATTGACATGTACATATAGCCTCCAATTTACACATTCCCTGCTTCCAAATGAGACCCCATCTTACATGCTATAATGTAAAAAAAAAAAAGAAAAAAAAAAGCCCAAGCTCTAAAAAATGAATACATTGCTGTGTGTTGCTGTGTGTGTGACATGGAGTTAAGATGGCCACGTAATACTTGAGACTCGTGTACTAACACACATATCACATGTTGGGCTGTGCTTCTGTAGAAAACTGAGCTGGTCACTAATCTGTTTGATTCATGCAGAAATTGTGTTTCCATGCAGCAGCATGCTCTATACCCTTAGTCCAACATGTGTAATATTTAGGGGGATTTAATGGAGTCTAGCAGTAAGGACTGCAGATTGCATCCAGTTGAAAGTTTTCCAGGATAGAATTCCTTCAGTGTTCATTGTTCAGGAGGTTTTTACCCCAGAGCTAAATTAATCACAGAGGTCTATTCCTCTCCAAAACAAATGCATCCACATATTTAAAAAAGTAAAAACACTAAATAAAGCTTTTTTTTCACATAAAAAAATCAGTATTTCTGCAACGCTCTCATCATAGAGGGGCTGCATACTGTGGTGGCCAGTGTTTGGTTTGTCCATTCGGGGCTACTGTAAAAACACAGCGTTGAAACATAGCTATCTCTGTAGACAGGGACTTGCTCCCTATGTAGATTTAAATGGCTCATTCCAGTGTAACAAAAACACAGTGATTTTCTTTTCAGGAGATTATACACCAAAAAAAAAATAGTATATTATATTCAATTTTTGCCAATATAGCCACCTAAATGATAAACCTTGGACCTTTAAAAGACAGTGAGGGAATAAAAAACATCACTCAAGGAGCAAATTAGCTTCTTCACTGTCAAATAAAATAAAGTTCTTCAATGTGTAATGTGTAAAAAGACACATTAGCAAAAATGACAACAAAAAATGTGGTTTTGATGTTATCAGGCAGTTGATATTTAGATCATCAATCAACCGTTATGAACGGTGCCTAATTATTGATCAATTATCATTTAATGGAAGGAAAAAAGAGGCAGCAAACAGTGGCAGAGAAAGAGACGGCATTACCGTGTCTTACAGCCATCCTCCATCCAAAATAACGCCTTCCCAATTCACCGACTCACTTGGGACCTATTCATTTTCTGTGCTACCTTCAGCAACACATACATACACACACACACACACACATAACCACACACACACAGCCAAGTCCCCAAAGATCCAATTCTCGGAGCATGCAGTAAAAAAATTCCTTCACTGATAGAAACCCCCTTCCCCCAGTGAGGGAGGACACACGCATACACACACACACGCACGCACACACACACACACACACACACACACACACACACACACACACACACACACACACACACACAGGCATGTACAGCATGTCTCTATCCTCTAGCCCACCGTCCCCAGAGGGCCACTGCAGCACAGGGAAGATGGAGCGCTACTGTGTGAGTGTGACATATTCACAGACAGATCGGTACTAATGAAGGATATTACTCTCACGCACATTAGCAGAGGTAAAGAAAAGGTCAGTGTGGAAAGGGAGAAATAGGTGGAAATAAGGGACAAATGGAGAACGATGAAAGGGAGGAGAGGAGTGGAGGAAAGTAGAGAACAAAAGAGAAGGCAATTACATGAAGACAGGAGAAGGGATAGAAAGAGGAGGATGTAGAGGAAGAGGGATCAGGTGAGAGGAGATGTGGTGGACACAGGGATTTTGTTGTGTGCAGACAGTGAGCAAGAGGGAGATTGTGTGTGTGTGTGTGTGTGTGTGTGTGTGTGTGTGTGTGTGTGTGTGTGTGTGTGTGTGTATGTATGTAATAAGAGTGTCTGTATGCAGTCCACGTCTGAGAGTAAAGAGCAAGACAGCCACGGGATTTACCAGCACTGCATGGCTGACTGCATCCAGCAACCATAAACGCTCACACTTACTAATACACACAGAGACAACTACGCACACATTCACAGTCAAATATTAAAGGTGAAAAAGTGGACACTGTTGCCATTTGCCAATTAAGTTCTAAAGTTAAATCCTACTACATGCACACACAAATGACAGGAATTACAAACAGTGCCTGTGTGTGCATGTGTGCGTGTGTGTGTGCCCAAAACAGGAGAGACATGCACACATGTCCACAGACAGTGACACCTGCACCATTAAACAAACCCTGTCCTTTCACTTAGATGGTTAATGCTCATAAATCTGCCAAAAGACAGCTGGCTGTATTTTTGGAATGTCAACCAGATGTGTGCGTGTGCGTGTGCGTGTGTGTGCATGCGTGCGTGTGTGTGTAAAATGGCCTTGTTCCTTGACAGTGTAGGGGGTCATACAAAGAAAGCTAAAGAAAGAGTGTGTTGATGTTGATGTTGACATCCAAAACTGATGCAGGAGAGTACATAGCACATCATATTTTTTTGCTTTACTGTGAGTAAGGACTGGTTTGATGGTGGGAACGTGTGATGCTGTCCCATTGTGTTTAGGAGGAGCGACTATGTGGCCATATTGTTGGGGTTGGGATTTGAGGAAAGTTTAATCATTTCATCAGAAACCATGGATATCAGGAACCATCTGGAAAGATGGACTTTTTTAAAGCAAACAATGTAAAAAGGCGCAAAAAAGTCTGGAATTACAGAGCACAAGTTAAAGGAGCTGATGGAATCACATTTCACTGGTACACAGCTGTACCTTGTATAATTTCATGTGACATATAAATGATTGACTGATTGATATTTTTACGTGATGGGCGACTGACCAGGTGTCACTATTTGTCGAGTTGGGCGTGAGAACGTGAGGACGTGAGGACGTGAGGATGTGAGGACGTGAGGATGTGAGGACGTGAGGATGTGAGGACGTGAGGATGTGAGGAGAGGAGAAGATGTGATAGAGTGAGAAGGGAAACCATCAGTATCATTTAAAATGTGATTTAAAGCAGCTCATTAGATATGACGTCTCAGCAATACTTCAGACACTGTGACACGCTCATAGTCTTGTGTTACCCATGAATAATGTATTCATTCATTTTAAGCATGCCATGTTTATTCATCAATAATTTACCCAGAATACCCGTGTCTTATTTATGTTGTGTCGCTCTGCATTTCTCTAGATTTGATTATATGGCTCATTGATGGCTGTTGACTGGATAGTTGATTTATAAATAAACACACAAAAAGATAAGTAAGTACACTTGTGCACAGTATATAATAGCATTTCATTTTTCTAACACCTTTATCTTACAACAGTGTATTTGTTTGTTGCTCTTTCTTTCATTCTTTCTGCTCTATCAGAGAAATTGAGAGACATCAGCGTAACAGTCAGAACGTGGGCATGTCTAAACCCGAGGATTAATCTTGCACAAATGAGCAGGTAAGATGCATCTCACATCCTTGTTTTTGCTGAAATTAACATGCTCAACATCATCTATAATACTGATTCTTCTAGTCCTTATAATTCCGCTAAATCCTAAAATTATGATCCTTATGGGAATAAAGAAAAAACAGAACCACTGTTCATATCAGTGTTGTATGATTCAATGTTTTTAATTAATTGTGAAAATCCCAATATCAGAACGCTATTTCAGATCTGCTCACCATTAATATTAGAACGACTGGCACTGTGTGGAGAGGTCAGATTAAGCAGGATGCCAGGTGATCCACATGCATGAGCGGGGTGACATGCTCCAGATGTGTATGGCAAGCACTGAATGCAGTGCTCTGATCTTACCTGGCAAAGAAGGAGGCAGCAGCAGAAGTGGTTGTTGAAGCTGTCGTGGTTACAGGTGGCGTGTGGGAAGGAGAGTTTGAATGTGATGCTGAATTTGTGTGTGAAGGAGAGTGTGTGTTGTAGCGGTTCAGGGCAGCCTCAGTCAAGCCGTCTCTAGAGTCCTCAGAGATCATCTGGGAGATCTGACGAGAGACAGAGAGATACATAATGTTTACTCACAATAGTTGACATATTTTCTGTGTTTGTGATTTGTTGCTTCACTGCAAAGCAGCCATTGTTATATATATCGAGGGGGAATGATCCACCCAGGCAGCAACCTAGGGGCTGAAAAATGAAGCCAACGTAGAAGTGCCAAGAACTGCACTTCCTTGAATGGCCACTCAAGGCTGGCTCCTAAACAGATGAAATCCCCACAGAACCCCATGTTAAAATGCCCAACTTTACAGCAGAAATAAACATGTTGATAGCCAGGTACAAAAAAGCCAGGTTTTGATTTTCTATGGCTAATTCCCACATTCACATTGTACGTGACTGAATTTTTTAACTTGTATAACTTTTTATATAGCATTTTTTATGAGGCTTGAAGTTCCACAGGCTGTTTTAGAGATGTTGCTACACTTAATGATTCAGGTCCACCCTTTGCTCCTCAACAGCTCCACTGTCTCATCCACATGAAATGCTGAGCTCAAGGCGTCAAAATGGGAGTCCACATGCCCTCCAGGTGTATTTTACGTATGTAGACAGTTAAGAGGCATAAAACGATATTTTTAATGAAGATAAGAACAATATCTTTAAGTTGCCTCAGGTAGTGCGAATAAAAAACAAAACACAGCACACTCACTGTAAGATATCAATAACAAAATTATTTTTAGGTTGTCTGAGGTAGCAAAAAAAAAGTGACAATGACATGCATGTGTACTCCTTTACAGGCCTGTTTATTTTCTGAGTTTCTGCTGACTTTGTACCATATTTTCTACACTGAGCAAATAGAGTTGGAACGGTAGGTTGCAAGTGCTGACAGTGTTGTGCACGACAACTAACATATTCACCTGCTAGTGAGGGACATGGCTGTGAGCCTGCCTGTCTGTCTGCAGTGGTGCTGTGTGTGTAGTTGTGTGTCAATGAGGTGGCAAAGACGGCACAGTTGCTATTGATACTGTTGGCAGTGAGTATCTAATACTAATTTTTAGTATTGATAAATAAATGAGTATCGATTTTTTTGAAACCCTACTGTGTAGATGTACTTGCTCAAGATAAATAACATAATAGGAGTTAAGTTTATGATTCTCAAATTTACATTTTTTTCTGGAGTCAACACATTGTGTGAGTGACTATAGGAATGACTAGAAAGAGAGAGAAAGAGGTCATTGTCCATCATTTTCACCCCTCTTCTGTTTTCTCTCTTGCACTCGGGCAGGTGTGACAAGAGTTTTATTCCTGGATGACTTTGATCATGCTGACTGTATATATGTCCATCATGACAAACACATACACACGTACACTGCAGTGCACTACAGTATATCTCTGACCTTCTCTTTTCCAGATGGTCAGATTACAGATTCAGGTCAATTTGTTTCCCGTTTTAGAATATCTTGATTGTGTATTCTGATGGAATTTTGGCTTTAGAAATACTGAAACAATTTACAGAATATTTTTCAAAAGAAAAAACATGCAAAACATGTCAAATCCCCCTTTATCACTTGAATTTAAATTTAATATCTGACATCGGTTCAACTTTTGATAAGGAAATTATTATCTGATGACTGTCTCATATTCTTATCTAGTCTCCTGCCATCAGGGTAGGAGACTTTTTTTGATTCATGTTCATTTCAAGTGTGTGTGTGTGTGCGCGTGTGTTTCCCTTGGCAGACAGACAGCAGATAAGCTCTCCACTGATCACACTGAACCAGCAGCAGAATGTTGTCTGGGTCCCAGATAGACACAAACAAACACACCCTCTCTCTTTAGTTTCTCTCATTTAACCTTACGCCTCCTCCTTTGCTTCCACTCTGTCATTTCTTTTCCTTCTCTCCACTTCTTTTTATCATTGCCTCTAACCTATTCAATTTCATTTTCTCTGCCCCTTTGCTCTGCCATCTTAGGCTGCTCACATTTGTCCTTTATTATTGAATCATCCTTCAGGGCATTTGTCCTTTATTAGATAGAATTCAGGCAAGGAGGACAGTGGGGACGGAGAGAGAGAACTATGAGCTTATAACACTGTACAGAAATGAAATTTGTAGTGCCTCTGTGAGTTACTGGGTATATGTACAATAACTTTATCTTTGTATGCACTTGCCTACATAGCTATCTTTAATATTTGTTTTAGCCTTTTGCCTTTTTTTACGCAGCTGATGTATCGCCATGTTTCTACAGTAACCCAGAATGGATAAACCAATCACTGGGTCATTTGCGTTTTCCCATCAGCTAGTGCAGTTCACAGCCTATCCGTCATGAGAGCATCGCAAAAACACGGATTTGTTACAAGTGAAACGGCTTTATTCAGTGTTTTCGCCAGATTAAATCACCTGGTCCATTTGTTGTGGAGAAGAAGAGACTTCTGTGGTGGTTGGCTCCCAGTTTGAAATCTAAGCAATGAACACTAAAGAAATTCTAATCTGGAGGAGTTTCAACCTCTCTGCAATCTTCACCGCTAGATGCCACTAAATTCCTCTAAATCTTAGACACTGTTCCTTTAAAGCCACATATAGAGTGGACTTTTATTTATGAACGCCCACTATATTCAGACTCTTGCCAAAAGGAATTCCCACAATGTTGATTAAACCATTGCTGCAAGGGAAAACTCTGTATTTGTCAGTATACCTTAGTAGTGGTGGCAGGTCTCTTATTTATTTTAAATTAGTTTAATTTTTGTTGCCTTCATCAGTTTGGCACTGCTTTTAATTTTTCTGACCTAATACTTCGTTTGTATGTGTGTGATTTTGATATTTTTTTAAATACTATATATGTTGACAATTTGAAACAAAAGTTTTTTTTAGAGTCCTTAGCAATACAGCTGCATGACAGAAGATAAGTTAGACAATCTTAAGAAGCGTTGAAGAAAAAATTGGAGTGGATGCTTTAGATAACAAAGAAAGGATCAAAGTCAAAAAAAAGACAAAGACAGTGCTGCTGGTGGTGGGGGAGCTGCAGCAAGCTTTGCATGTCATACCACATGCCGGCAATGTTTATGTAATTGCTCTCACTGTCAGAGGGGGACAACAACAGTTCCTCACACCAGCGTTAAGGTTTTGTTGCCTATGTGTGGGGGTCTTTGGTCGAGAGTGAGAAGATGCTTGAGAGAAATACAAAGGCATTTCAACCGCTTTGTATGAAAGTGTGTGTTGCACTTTGTCACTGTGTGCACAGGTGTGTGGTCATATGTGTGTGTGTGTGTGTGTTTGTGTGTGTGTAGGTGACCCATTCGTGAAATAGATATGGATTATTGATTATAGTTCTTTATGTGCTGCCAGCAGCCAGACAGCAGAGCACCTAAATCATCACCCCACGCTCCAATGGAGGAATGATAGCCTGTGTGAGACTAAGTCTGTGAACATGTATGGCTATTGTGAGCATTTCTGAGTGTGTTCATGTGTCTGCATTTCTCTGCACCTGTGTGTATGTGTGTGTAAATCAGCTCCCCTCTACGTATATTTACTGCTGAGGGCTCCTGGGGTCCAAGCACGCAGCCCACTGCCTTGATAAATTACCTATTGTAAATGAGATGCCTCTATAGTTTATATACGTCCTCTCTGTGCACCGACATGCATTTCAAATGCTCAGGCTAAGCATGCTGTCCCTGCATTATTAAAGGAGTTGTGAACATATGGAATAAAGGTTCAGTGAGCTACATGGAATACCTGCACATTTGTACTGGCTACTCATTTATCCTTATAAATGGGAGGAGGAAAACAACCATGGTGTGGGAGAAATGTCCCTGTGGAGGGTTAGTATAATGTGGGCTTAAAACTAGAGTAAAGGTGGTTGAATAATATGTAGCGGTCAGCAGCTCAGTGTGCAGAGAAAGGATAGACTCTATGTTTTATTCAGCTGCACCTTCCATGGATGCCAAAAAAGTGCAATAACCATATCCTCATTCATTTTATACTATCACAAGAGTCCAAAAGGTTTGCTGTGCTTCTCTGCATCTGAAACTGCGGTGTGCTGATGGGTAATTATGCTTCATGCATCTCATTAAACCAGCTATTGTAAGAAAGCTGTCAAATTAGTTCTGCATCTGAACCACTGCGCACAGAGAATAGATGGATAGTATTATTATTTCTCCATAGATTGGATTCCTTTTTTCCTACCATATATTTTTAATTGGAAACCGGTATTATACAAATATCATGTGCAGAGTACAAATCTGTGCTCTTGAAAATGGTTTTCCCCCTTTTTGCTTTGTTAAAACTGAGAAATGTAACAGCACCTTTCTCTAACCCCCAAACTCTCAGAGAAAGACAGGAGCGCAAAAAACCCAAACAAACAAATAGATAAAATGAATCAAGCGCGCACACACACAAAGTGAATAAAACAAATAAAATTTGGAAGAAAGTACAATAATAAGGATGCTCACGGTACTTACTTCAAAGAATGAATCTACTGAAAATCAGTTGGGGTCCAGAGAAATAATAGAAAACATTGGCACCTCTTGAGGAGTATTGTATCTGTACTTAATACCTTTAGGATATCAATCGAAATGGGGCGCCTGGTGGCTCAGTGGATAGAGCAGCGCCCCATATACAGATGTTGTGTCCTTGCTGCATCAACTGCCCTTTGCTGCATATCGCCCTCCCTCTCTCTCCCCCTCTCACACTTATATGGTCCTGTCAAATAAAGGCAATAAAAACAAAAAAAAATCATCTTAAAAAAAACAACATATCAACCAAAATAACTCAGTACAAAGTCAAACAATGACTGCTGTTAAAGATCACACTCACACAGAAATGGCTTGACTGTTGTTAAACCCATTAATAACCATAATAAGTAACATTAGCTGTGTAAAGCTAATAGCTAACTCTGTCACAGTGTGTGTGCAGCCAGACAGTTTTAACAACCCTCTCCTGCAAGGAGCCCCCACTCCCGCCATAGCAGCTACAGCCCATACAGTCTGTGATGAGGTAAATTGAGGGACGTGTATTTGACAAAGCTGGCAGATCAGTGTGCCTATACGCCTATAGTATGGCTATACTGCATGCCACTACATTTACATTATGGATATCAAATGAAGTACTCTATTGGTAACAGTATCACTATAAAGGTACTGGGATTGTATTTTTTTTAAATGATACAGATCCCTCACCAGGAAATAGAAGGTGGATTTGTGCTTTTCCAGTGTAACAGAATACATCTACGGTGTATGACTGAGGCAAATTCAACAACATGAGCATCTTTCTTAGTAAGACTAGCTGATATGAGCAGTACCCCAGAGATGACAGAACAAATTCCTGCATGGTCTCCTGGTTACTGCTCTGATATGGATGGCACTTGGGGGTTATGTAGTCATGTAATGAATTGTGTTTTTGTTGTTTGTCTTTGTTCTTAGGAGGTCATTACTCTTTTTCCTTCTAGACTTTTCCCCACAAGGTACACAGGCTGAGTTTCTCTCTTTACATTCTACCTTAAATTAAATTAAATTACTCTGGATGAAACTTTAATGATCCCTATGGGGATATCAGGTCATCGAAGCCAGAGACACAGATCTGGAAAACACCAGGGCAGAGAGAGTGCTGAGTATAACAGTGAAATCATTAAAAACACAGCATCTGACCGTCATGTTTTCATGTCACCTCATTCTGAGGTTGTACCTGTCAATGAGAGACTTTGATGAATGTGAGATCAGATTTCCCCAGTAAGACAAGATAAAAAAAAAACACTTAGACACTTACTCTGTCACTCTCAGCCCTCCTCTTTCTCTGCACTAGAACACTTACCCACACCTCTCTATCTCTGCTTTTAGAAAAAAGTAAAAGCTGCCTCATTCATCTTCATTACAAGACAAACGCCATTTCCCAAGTCCCCACCCTCCTCATCTGTCACTTTTACATTTATTTTGTTTTTCGGTCCTTTTTCAACCACATACTGCAGGCAGCCAACATAGAATTTGTGCCTAGAATTTCGGGTTTGTATAAGGAAGATGAAAAAGGAAATGATGTGCTTGTGTGTCCATGTGTGTGGTCCTGCCTGCTTTTATCAGGGGGATAGACACAATCTGTAAAACAATCTAAATGCTTACTGCAGCAGAGAGGAGGCAGAGAGAGAGCCTGGCCTTTCAGAATGGAAGTGGGAGAGAGACACTAAAAAATAACTGAGTGATTGAAACAAGGTGTTTATTTAGTCTGCATTAGAGATGGAATTACATAAACAGAGTATATGTGAGACAGAGGGAAGAAATAAGCAAAGAATTCAATAAACAGTCATGAAAAATAGACAACACACAAGGAAATGACATGTCGGGAGAGTGGAGGCAAAAAAGAAATGAAAGAGTGGGAGTAAATGATAGCTATACATAGAAGGAGAGAGAATAAATGTGAGGCAGAGGAGAGTGTGATAGAATATCTAATTCCTATCTACATATGTGCAGCATGTTGCATAATCAAATCTGAAACAGCCTCAAGGCTAAATACTGCGTGCCAAAAGACAGAGAGAAAATAGTGACAGGAAGAAATGTAGTTTTATGTACATTCACTTTGCAGCACAGATGATTTTATGGAAAGCAGAGATGATAAGTGCTTTCTAAAACTCTCATGATTCAAAGGATATTACTAAAAACACTACTTTTTCAATCATGCATGCACTTATTTTCTTATTTCTCTTATTTTATGCAGCAACACAAAACTACACGTCAATGCTAAATGCTGCCCTCTCTTGGCAACTGAGCATGTCCACTTATCTCTCATAAAGTAACTCAGAGGGACCTTGGCTGGAGTAATTAATGGAATATGCATTGTTTTGTAAGTTTGGTGTGCTCGTCAAGATTTATTTAAGCTTATAAAATAGGAGACACTAAACTGCCTTAGGCTGTTCTCTTGTACCCTTTGTGTGTTTCTTTATAAGAAGTAATGCACCAATATTATAACATATAGCACATAATCATGAGCCAGTAATTTGTGTATAAGAGATGAATTTGGGAAGGCTGTGATCATGTGACCAATGCACTTATGGGAACAAAGAAGGAAGCAGTCTATTAAGAAGGCAGGTTCGAGAGGTGGATGGGTCACAAAACCCGGGACTTTCCCCCAGGACTTATGCTAGGTTTACGGCTTTGTTTACCCATTTGAACACTGAGCCAATCAACCAAAGTCAACCTAACCACAGAAACTTTACGTTAAGCACATAGTTTCATTTGTGAGGCGCTAATTCGACAGATACCATACAATCCATTGAATGAGGATACGTTGTCCATCTATGTGCTGTTATTAGTCTTCACTTGCAATTGCTGGCCAGTGTGCAACTACACTGGAGCAACCGGACCACTGTACTCCCATTACTATGCCAGACCCATGACGGACAGTAGTGGAAAAAAGCGCTGCTCTTTCACTTTCCCCAAACAGACTTATCATAGTAGGATCATAGTAGTGACCTTCAGGTCACAAACTTCTCTAACCTATACGCCACCACTGCTGCCCTAATTAACCCATAAGGATATCCAGCAAAGTTGGACAGTGGTTGGCAATGGATGGTTAGCTTTGATTTTGTACAAATTGTAACAGGGAAATATTGCAAACCTGTGTGTGTGTGTGTGTGTGTGTGTGTGTGTGTGTGTGTGTGTGTGTGTGTGTGTTGTATCTCACATTCTGTTTCTCTGTGCAAGATATACAATTAAAACACACACACACACACACACACACACATACACACTGGTGCAACAAACAGAAACAGTGTAAACACACACACACAGGCACACACAATATAAACCTGTTTTCAATTAGCTGCCTGAAGGACAGAGAGAGGGCAAAGAGACAATGTTAGATTTGTTTTTTCCTGCCAGAGAGAGAGAGAGCCCAAGAGTAGCACAGACACCACCAGCACTAAAAGAGACCAAAAAGTAAATTAACTGTAAATTGACAGTTTTTGCCTGTTCCAGGGAACAGTAATTGCAAATGTGACACAGTTGGCTATGCTACAAAAGGACAGATGGGTTTTTGTGTTGTTTCATTGGTAAAATTAAAGACCTATATATCATTGAGCACACTGTTGTCTGACCTCACCCAGTGGTTTTAAAGTCTGGACCTTTGGTCTGCACTTGTGACCATCTTGGTCAGTAACTGGACCCAGGAAATTAGCATATGCTGGATCCTCTCAATATGTAGACTGACTTAACAGATTAACTAATTTCCATATCCACTGCTGTGCCATTTACATATATAGTCCATTATGATGTATTTCATACTACAAACACTTTCCTGTGTTTGTACGTGTTTTTGTTTGATTTTATTCTGTGTGTTATTATTGAGTACGATATTATTGACGATAAATTTTACCTTGAGCTGTTAAACCTTAATATGTGTACGATAGCCAGTCTGAGGCAAGCTTGGGGTTAGATTGGACTTTTTGCCAATAAAACAATCTGCGTTAATCAGTGATTAAACGTGAAATTACTTGAAATCCATTAAAAAGAGTTTGTGACCTTCACTGGCTCACCAATCCCAGTAAACTACCTGGCAGATTCACACTCACTCTGTTATAATCAGTCTTCCTTGTTCTGACTGATTCAGCATTTTCCATTTGTTCTACACTTCTTGTGGGACCAAAAGGAAAAGTCGCAATAAATATAAAATACGGAGGTTGTCACCCCTTAGATGGCTGACCCAGCAGGATTTTAATGTCGACTACACTGGCAGACGGTTCTCTTCCATTCTCTGTCTACCTCTGCGTCCTTCCTCCCTTCGGTCTCCTCTGTTTCTTGTTGAGCTCCTTCTGAAGGTGACTAACTGTAATTTATTAAGAATAATAGTAATTACATCAAATAAGACCATACCAGTGTTGCTATTGTCAGTATTTCTGAAGCGCAAGACCACATTTCCCATAAAACCTTCTGATTCTGGGTGCAGAGTTTCAAGTGAAACCCTACTCATTTTCCCTGCAATCACTCTACATGTGTTAGTTTTCTCGTTCTGCATGAACATGTTGGAAGAGGTTTTTCATTTTCCACCATAAGATCATCTGAAAGCTCCACTGATGCAACAACATGAACAACAATGTTTTTATGCTCTTAAGTGCACAGCAGTGAAGCAACAACATCCAATTCTGTGGCAAAAAGGAAATACAGAGCAGAGGTCGCTTGACATCTCAGCAGTCTGTCCATATACACGAATATAATAAATGGTCTCCTCTCTCTCGTATTTTCGACCCATCTCTCGAACCTTCTCTTCATCCTCTCTGCCCACATCTCTCTGTCTGTCACTCTAATTGCTCTTCATTTTCTCGTTTTTACTTTCCGTTTGTATTTTTTTGATCATCTCCCTGCTCAGCTCCTCCCCCTTTGCTTCCTCTCTCGGGGGTAAGTCTAAACGAGGGTGATTTATTATTGTGCTCTGTTTCTCCTTTCCTGCTGAAACACCATTACTGTCAAAGCCCAAACACAAACACTCAAGACTTGCTAACATTTCAAGCCTCCCAACACAGCCGCAAACTAAAACACAGAACACAGAAATACACTGGTAAATGCATGCACACATGCAAACAACACATACTGTACACAAAACAGAGCCCATTTGCACACACACTTGCACACAGATGCTGAAATACAAGTTGTTTTAATGTACATGCACACAAAACAACACACACACAAACAAATACATATTTAATGGATATAAATGCATTAAAAATGTTTGTTTTTTTGCTTTCTTTCTTGCTAGCTAACAGTGTTAAGTCATCTAAACAGTGTGATATTATGAAAGGCAACAAACATCAAATAAAAAACCTGAAAAAAAGATGTTGTTTTTAAGAGAAACATGTTTTTTAGTTTTTTAAAAAAAGCAAAATCAACGCATTCATGAATACTGTAGACCGCCAACATGAGGCAATTTATCCAAAAATAATAAATAAGCAGAAGCAAAGGGAAAAAAATTAAACCAAAAAAAATCAGTCATAATTATGTGATTATTTGAAATTAGGCAAGAAAGAAATGCTCTTTCAAATTTGAACACTTTCATTGTCTTTTCCACAGAGACATGCCAGAATATATAGAGGCTGTCATGCCTAATTTATTTCTGACCAGTAGGAAAAGATAACGAAACAATTCCAGAGATTGGACAAAGTAATTTCCATCTATGACTCCATATCTCTGAATCTAATTCAAGTCATGAGCTGCATAAAAACAATGTGAGATGGGAAACAGAAAGATAGAAGAGGGGCTGAATGCGAAACACACAAAGTATGAGAAAGACGGGAGAAATAATAGGGGAGAGGGAAAAAAAAAGGCATAAGGAATAAGTAAAGAGTGTGTGTGAAAGAATGAGAGTGAAGGAGTGAAGGGGTACTGGGGGTGTGTGACATAGAGTCCCTAGAGTTCTAATTATCACTGTATGAATTATTACATCTGTAGAACACGTTCATACATACACACACACACACCTCTGGATCTCCCCTGCAGTCTCAGCTCTCCTGCCTCCCTCCATACACCTCTAGACCACACATCACCTGAGGCGTTTTCTCCCCCCTACTATCTTCCTCTGTTGTCTACTTGTGATTCCCCTCTTCCTAAAATTCATTCTTTTATCTCCATTTTCACTTTGAGTCACTTCTACACTTTACATCATGTCTACTTAATGCTTTATGTCCTGCCTCGCTCCTGTTAAAAAAGACGACATTTGCCTCTCTTTCGAACAGAGATGTTATTGAATCCATGAATTCTATGTCCATTATTGAGTCCTCATCGGGATCTCTTTTAGGGGAGAAACAAACTTCACAACGTCTCTTTGCAGTTTAAGATTTTTGATTAACTTTTTTTGTAGCTAGTCCCTTAAAGGAACAGTGTGTGAGATTTAGGAGGATTTAGTGGCATCTAAGGGTGAGGACTGCAGATTACAACCTGCTGAAACTCCTCCATTTTTAAATTCCTTCAGTATTCATTTGCTTAGGAGGATTTTACCAGGACCACCAAATTATCCACAGAGGTCTCTTCCTCTCCAAAACAAATCGACGAGATGATTAAAACCTGTAAAAACGCTGAATAAAGCAGTTTCACATTACAAATAAACGTTTCTCCTACGTTGTTTGGCATGTTGCAGATGGGCTGCTAGCCCAGGACCTGTTAACTCACTGAGTGCCAGCCCTATTATATAATGGAAAGTGGCTTGTGCCAGCTTTTCTGGCCATTTTGAGTCATCTTTCAAGACCCACAGAATATTTTGTACAAAGACTCTGAAAACACCAAATTGCTCAAATGAAAGAAGAAACTCTCTTTTTCGTCATGGAAAAAACGTTTGTTTGCACCTTGTTCCATTCTTGATTTATCTGAAGTTGAATAGAGGCTAGTTTCATCAAAAAGACCATTTTTTTTCTAGAAAGCTGAGAAAACTGCATTTTTGTGAAAGGGAGTCTGTCAAGCAAAACAGTGATTTGAATGTTATAATTTTGCCTTCAATTACATAAAAGACATCTGAAAATTGTATTACAAATGTGTGTTAATGTGTAAATATACAAAGTACAGCACAATGCAACAAATCAGCTCCAGTTCCAGAGAGAGAAAACCCACAAAATAGAACCGGAGTCCTCTTCCAATATTCCTACCTGCAGTATTCGGGCGACCGGGCCTGCTTTGAACACTCATTTTTTCAAATGACTGCGGGACACTCAGTCAAGAGCGGGGGGGGCAGATCCATGAGAGTTTCTTCCAGCGTCCGCTGGCGCATCACCTCCGTACAGATTACTCTGCTCTCTGATCCCGGCTACTCCACTTCATGTTTTGAGCTACCGTCTTTTGTACTACAACTACGAATCCCAGCAGCCCCAAAATTACACACAAGGAGCGTGAGAGTGCCCCCTTGTGCCAGCTGCAGAAAACACACTTTGACGTATATATACGTCAATGGCACTCGAACGTTGGCTTTTGAATGACATATATATACGTCAGTGGCATTCAATGAGTTAATAAATGCTCAATATTTTTTCTGTGATAACTTAATGTGTGCTAACCTTATTGCTGATCCAGAAATACAGGAGGTTTTTATCGACTAATTATCAGCAGAGATCCCTCCCTCTCTGAACGGACCCAATGATTTAAACCGGATAAAAACACTGAATAATGTAACCTGTTTTACAAGTTAATGTTTGTCCGACACTGTTCATTGTGGAGGAGCTGCAAACTACTGTGGCCAACACAAAAATGTATAATCGTGAATGGCCCTATCTAGAGCCAGTGTTTGGATTGTCTGTTCTGGGCTTCTGTAGAAACATAAAGGGGATCTCTGTAGACGAGCACCCGCTCCCTATGTAACAATTTTAAGGTAACAAAAATGCAGTGATTCTTATTTTTAAGGTGATTATACGCTAAAGAGAACATACTTATCGTATTATATTAGTTTCTGCCAAAATATCCCTCTCAATCCTACACACTGGACCTTTAAGTGAGCACTTCTACCATTGAGGAGAAATAAATGTATAAAGCAGGACAGACTTTAATATGTCTTTGATAGTGTGCAGGAGAATAGAGAGGAGCCTGTCTGTTTATGTTGAACACATCATCTCAGAGGTCAGGTGTTATCAGTGTCAACTCTCCAAAAAAGGTCTCACTACCAAAGGTAGCTGCACCTACAAGCTGAAAAATTAAAATGTTACAAGTCCTGTCTGTCTGTCGGAATCCTATCAAGAGATGTGTTCATCTGCAAGCTTGTAGCCTCTTATAGTTTGTTGTAATTATATAAGACCACAATTAATTGTTTTAGTTTCCATGGTAATATTTGCAATATCCTCATGAGAGTAACTCTACACATTTTTCTGTGTGACTGCATGGTTCACAGACACACACACACACACACACACACACACACACACACACACACCTTTACAGGTGTCTTACCTGGTAAGGATAGAGGGTAACGCCTCCATTAGTTCGGTTCAGGTGCTGATGGGCCTGCAGAGCTGCTGTACTCAGTACTGCTCCACTCGCATTACCACTATTATTGCCAGGGCTGTTTACTCCAGTCACTGGGTGCTGTTGGGCACCAACTTTTCCCAAACTGGGGGAACCATTTCTTCTGTCCCCCCCACCTCCAAGCCCCAGGGAGCTGGGCTTGGACCCGAGTCTGTGCCCTGGGCCTTGAGGTTGCTGGTTTGTGGGAGCACAGCTGCCGGATGTTTGCCCCACTGAGGGACTCCCATGGCTGGCGTTGGATGTTCCGTGGCTTGGGCTTGGCGTTGGGGTCTGGCTTGGGCTTGGGGATAGTGACTGTGAAGGCGGGTGTGAAACAGCAGCAGCAGCTGAGGAGGAGGAGGAGGAGGAAGGAAGAAAAGGAGGAATCCAGTCTCGTGATGCAGGACCTCCTGGTGCTGCTGATGCTCCCACTGGACCTGAAGGTCCTTGACATCCATATCGTCCAATCAGGGCTGGAGGGGAAGAGGGGGGAGACAAATCCCATTGGTCAAGGGTGAGGACCATGCGCACGGCTTCCTGTTTGAGCTGAGTTAGGTGAGTGGCGCAGACATCACAGCGGCTGTCACGTTCGTTCCACGCCCGCCGAGAGCTGTTGGGCACCTGAAGCTTATCATGGAGGAGGAGAGAGAAAGAGGGATCCTGGAAGGAGAGAGAAACAGAGAGCCGAGATTTAGATGGATGTCTGGAGGAATGAGTGAGAGCAGTATAATGCAAGAACCGCATGTTTTGGAGAATGTAACTACAGAAAACGGAGAGGAGAGGAGAGGAGAGGAATGATAGGCGTGTTGAACAAATCATGACTATGAATATTTATAGAAAATCCAAGAAACATTGCATCGTAGCCCGGGGGAAGATGTGTTGAGAAACACACACACACACACACAGAATGACGTGCAAAAGCAAGTACACACACAAAAACGCACGCATGCACACACACAATCACACACTACATCCTTTGGGTCTAAAAGGTAAAAGTGTCACTGGAGCTGGCAGCAAGTAGAGTCCTTTAATACAGGAATGAAAAAAGAACTGACCTTCTACTCACTCTCTCTTTTCCTCACCCTTCTTTTCTTTTTCTGCATGGGTTGTTCTACATTGCAGCCTGACATTGTGTGTGTTGAGTGCATGATGTGACTTTGCACCTTTGAAGCATCTGTAAAGCATCTTGGTGCAATAGGTAATGAAAATATAAAAGAGCAGCCATTTATTTTTCTTCACACGAGTTTAATTGCTTGGCTATCAGTTTCTAGCACTAGGAAATTACAAAATGTATTTCCCATAAAAAGGGAATAAAAAGTATTTGATGAAGAAGGAACAGCTCTGTAAAGATAATGTGAATGATTTCTTGTTCATTCATTTCTTGGAGATGAGTTCAAAATATTTAAAGTAAATTTACTTAAACAGAAGCACTCAAATAAACCCTGACATTTCGAGCATTTTCAGTTGCTTTCAGCTTCTCATTTTTAAACCCATTTTTCCATTCTTTTGTCACTGAATTGGTAAAGCATGATATTAAATGCTAATGGTGCACTTTCAGAAACAAACCTTGGATGATTTGTAAAGACAAATTAGCACTTTTGTTAAAAACACAACAAAAAAAAAACTTCAACAAAATACCACCTTGATTTCAGACACCTTGGGCTAATTTTAACCTTGCAAATGCAGCAACAGAGTGCAAGGCATTAGGTCAGGGTTACACGGATTGTGTATACATCGATGTAGCGGTTATAACTGACCCTAGCAACTTGTGCTCTTCAACATTTCCAATGTTTCTGCACTTAAATCACTGTTTACATCAGATATTACCAGTATTACCGGTAGTTTTGGAGGTGTGATTGGTTTTGGTTCCCAAGTGACATTTAAGCAATAATCATAAGCCTGCTATGGAAATTAAACATTTCGGAAAAATCTCTTAAAAGCTGCTGATATTGCACTAACAACTTTGGGCAAAGCTGGAACCGAACCTGCGGCTGTTGCGCCAAGGACACTGCCTTCATATATGGGGCACCTGCTTTATTCACTGAGCCACCCGACGCCCCCGGACCATGTGACTGTTTTTATTCCAACAACTTCAGCCAGGTTAGCAGGTTTCCAAGAACATCCAATATAGTACATATCAACATTCAAGAAGCTGGAAAGTTTTTGAGATAAAGGCTTGACGGACCAAAAATATCTAAACATAAAAACTTAACCACCTGAAACACTTAATGCATTGTTCTGTCCTTGATTTCTCTCATTGTGTTAGTTCACTGGTGTTTTGGGCTGGTGTAGTTGTGTGTATGCATCCGTGTGAGCAATCCAAGCGTACTTTCTTGTGTGCAGAAATCCGGGTATTTGTCCAATTTGTTTGCGCAGTTATCTGTGCCCATGTGCACAAATGCATGTACAGGTATTTGTTACGTGTGTGTGCACGTGTGTTTTTCCAGACTAATTGGAGCCAGTCACACAGAGCAAAGCTGCTCTAAATCTCCTGCCACGACTCTCTGGTCTAAATATCAAAGTTAACAAGCAAAACACATGCACACACCCGAAACACATCTGTGTCTAAAGCTCATTTGACCCTCTTAAAATATTTCTCCTGCAAAGCATATCTGACAAAAGGTCATAAAATAGGAATTGTTATTCCTTGTAAAAGTCTGGCTTTACTTAAGGCTCTTCAGACTGATGTTGGGGTTAAAAGGACCAAGTGTGACGTTGTGAGCTAATTGTCAGTGTTGATGTAGCGTTAGCATGTTATCAGCAAGTGTGTGTCTCTGTACTTAAAAAATAAAAAAAAAAACCATCTGTTGAAGGTGGTGCCAACTCACTTCATAACTGTAATTATCATCATGCTTTCAACCAGTCCTCCTCTTCTGTAACACTAAGGCCAGGTGTCTGTGTAGGCTTTTCCCTTTTCTGAACAAGTGATAGTTTCAGCCAGTGTTGTAGTCAAGTTAACCGTGATCAGTTCATGACCAATACTTTGAGGAATTGAGACTGAGTCAAGACGAAGACTAGACCAGTGCGAGTCCCACACTGCATGACACACTTGTGCTTGCTTGACGCAATTGATATGAAAGATCTACATTCCCATAAAAATACCCAGAAAACAAATGGAAATTCACCTCTTTTATTGCCATACTGTATAGATTTGTGTATATATAAGTGTACCATGAGAGATGTCTTGATATCCGGTATCTATGACCAAACAAATACAAACAATAAGAAGATTTTAATCAACTTTTATTTTATTATTTTTTCATTTTATTCAACACTCCTTTTGGCACAGGCAACTTAGTGGTTGTGGTTTTGACCGTCTCTGAAATAAAATCCCGAGTCCTAATTTGTCTGAAACTGCGGCAAGTCCCAATTAAAATGAAAAAAGTGGTCTTGAAACTGGTCTTGAGACTGGTCTTGAGTGTTACAACAGTGGTTTCAGCATAGAGCATATGGTTATATATAAAAATAATGCTACTTTAAGTTTGGGTAAATGGTAAAGACCTTATCTGAACATGTGTAGTCTCCACAAGAAAAAGGGTTACTTTTCTATCATTTTACGTGATTCTGCTGTGCACATTCCTCCTAAGAGATGACATAAAATCTTCTCTGTCTCCAAAACTGCTTTCTTTTGAAAGACTGCTATTACCAGGTGCTCCTGCATCTCACAAACAGAGCCATCACATCCACCATCTTCTCAATAACTGTCATCCAAGAAAATGATCCACATTTGCAGCTGCATTTTCCATCTGATTGATTTAACAACAGAAACAAAACAGAATAGTTTAACCATTAACATCTAATAGGAACACACAAACAATCTAATCGCTACTAGTGAAAACAGCAAATACAGTTGTTGAACATGCTGGGGCTTTCATTTGAATATGTCAGTGTATTGTGCCAGGGAAAAGGCTGGGCATGTACAGGATTAATCAAAGTGATGGGTAGGCACTTTTTGTTTAGTGAAGCTTAATCAATACATGGGTTATGGAGATGAAGTGTGTGTATGTGCATTAAATCAATAGACATGTGATGGCCGCAGGTTATCTCTCAGCAGATTTAGACAATCGGACATTAAGATAGAAAGACAGATGATTGACAGGGAACAGAAAAACAGAGACAAGAGTAAATAATGAGTGACTGACTGGTAGCACATCAGTTACATGAACAGGCAGCTTTCTTGCCAACATTTTGTGAATTTACTTGGTTTTATTTTTACTAAACTACTTTGTTAATTACGTTGTTGCAGGCATAATTCAGGCAACATAATCACTGGCTTAATTATGTTCAAATACATTTCTTTCAGATAATGAAACGCAACATTCATGGCTTTTCAAATAAGGGGTTGACAATGGTGAACAAACTGCGAGACTGTGACATCAGAATCCTGTGTTCATGTCCAGACTTATGACTTAAGGCTCACACATACTTTTCTCAATGTACGTCACTGGACAGCAACGTTCACGTGAACAGTAAACGGGAGGGCCAAGAGTTGAGTTTACCGTCCTACTGCCAACATCAGGTGGAACTGAAACAAGACAGACATTGAGTTTGAGGTGAATGTACTACCTTCACCACAGTACAGTGGCTGCAGCTGGCTTGACTGCAGTGTTTTGGAATCGACTGGACTGTGAAATGAGAGATTGCAGCATGCCCAGGCTACATACTTGCCATGCGTGCAGTCAGTGCAGTCACAAAAATGGGCTGTACGTGGTTGTCCACATAGGGTTTTTGCAGACCCTCGTGAACATGGGTAGAAAAGCAGAAATTATGAATTGGCCCTTAAGTTTCAGCAACAAAGGCATTTTAAGTTTAGGGAACAACTGCGACATCAGTTAAGTTTTAATTTAAAAAAGGTATGAAAAATAATGGCGTAGTTACCACGAGTGAATAATGTTTTGCCTATTTTAGCAGGAAACAACAGATATACATTGTCAGTGAACATTTTGCTGATATGTTAACTATCAACATTTTTGAGACATTTTCTCATTATGGTAATAGAAAAAAAACATTGCTCAATTTAGATTCAAACAACTTTATTAAACCCCCCCAGGGGCAATTTGTTTTACAAATTTTCTTTTTACACATACAGTAATGTGTGGACACATAAATAGATTATTAATATATAAATTATACAAAAAAAATATGCCAAGGAGTTCAGTGGAATGCAGAAATATATAAATTGAATTAAGTTTAGTTTGATTCCCAATAAAATAAACAATTACTATTTTAAACAATAAAAAATTAAATTTAAAGAGAATTTTAAAAGACGAATCGCAGAAGGATTAAAAGATTAGGAATGGCGGTTAGTCTTAGAGGTAGGTAAAACGTAACGATAACACTCTGCATTACATTTCCCTCAATACATATTTGGGCTTTCAAATTAGTTGTGTATAAATGTAATTTCGAGGAGACAGGACTGCATCTAAACAGATTTTTTCACCCCAAAGTCTATAACGTTGCCCTGACTGTAGATTATCTGGATTTTTGTGTGTGTGTGTGTGTGTGTGTGTGTGTGTGTGTGTGTGTGAGTGTGGGTGTGGGTGTGGGTGTGTGTGTGTGTGTGTGTGTGTGGTCAGCTTCTTTGGTGGGCCATATGTTTAAAATCTAATGAGCGTCTGCTAGCAAGGAAAAGAGAATGAATGTAACGTACTGTCTGCTACACGCAAATAATACTCCGTCAATAACAAGCCTGTTCCTTTTCCTCAATCAATATACCGTCTGTGTGTGTGTGTGTGCCTGCGTGCGCGCGCGTGTGTGTTTTCGCGCTTGTGTGTGCATGCGTCATGCGTGCGTGTGTGTGCAAGGGTGTGTCCACACAAAGCAACATTTCATCTAATAGTAAAATGCGACCACTCAATGTGAGCACTGCCTCCTCGGCTATGTCAACAAACCACAAGACCACAAGATACACACACACACACTTACAGGGCAGGAGCTTCAACCTTGGCGACCATCTGATTGGTGTGTGTATGTGTGTGTGTTTATGGATAAAGGCTACCTTTCTACTCAGGCAAACTAAGTAGTATAAGGAATAAAATGTGGTTTTTAAACATATACATACTGTACACACATGCAGGTAAGCACTCACACAGTCCTGACTGACATGAGACACACAAGCTTCAGGCTACATAAAATAAGCCACTAGTGTGTGCACCTCCCTCTTTCTCTCTCTCACACACACACAAAAATATGTTTGCAGTGTGAGTGAGAGAAGGCTGGCTAGAGGAAAGAGAGTGGAGGTAGAAGCAAATTTAAAATGTATGTAACTATTTATTTACAAATGCATTTATTCAGTTTTGTTCAGTAATTGTGCTCAGCTGTGAGGTTATGATACATTTTCAGTCGGGTCCAAAAATGGTATCTTTTCATACAAGACTTTGACTGTATTTGTTGAATCCGGCTCAAGGAGGGAGCAATAATGATAGCAGCAGTTATAATGTTTCCAGCACTCTAAGGCCTGTTATATACAGCAAGTGTAAGCAGTGTTGGCAGCAGCCTTGCCAAGCTGCAGCGTGTTTCATGCTTGTGGTATTCACACATGCAGCATTGTTGCAACTTCGCTGCTGCATCACTGCCTGCAACTGTGAATTCTGTATTTCCACATTTATAAGCATAAATTCCACTCATTCTTGAAGTAGGAAGTCCTGCATTGCCGACAACATGGTCCTGCACATTTCAAAATAAATTGCCTTGTGTCAGCAACTAATGGGATTCTGTCCACAGAGATTTTGTCAGAGGGCTTTTATTTTGAAACAGAAGCAGAGAAGTTGGAGTAAAACAGACATCTTTGTATTTCCTCATCTCTGTGACAGAGACAGACTTTTAAACTGCAGTTAAAGGTGGTATAGAGTCAATATAATCATCAAAACACCATTTTCACTGTCTATTTCTGCTGACAAAGGTGCACTGCATGCATAAAAAATTGGCAAGCCACCGTTTCTCTAGATGTGTCGCGGCTGACACACAGCTGAGACGCATCTAATAAGCTGCTCAAGCAGGCAGTGTGAATGCTCTTACTCATGGGCACCGAAAAAAAACCATCAGGTTCGTCGCTGCTCAAGCACTGCTGGTGCGTGCTGTGTGAAACAGGCCTTTAGCAGTTCTCCCTGTGCGACTGAAATGTTCCTCCTAGAAGGAGTGAGTTTATCTTCATTTCTGAGACTGGCACCAAAAGTACTTATTGTGGACAGCTGAAAATTGCTCTACTTAGGAACTTTATTGTACCTGCATTGAAAATATATACAGTAATGTCATGTCAACTACATTTGGCCACTTATCCACGAGAAGGGGAGAGATAATGCACCATCAAATAATAAAATGAAAGAGGAGCACTGCAACATGTTTCAACCAATGCACACACAAACTTCAAAGTCCAACAGGTGTGTGTGTAAGGATTTAGGGGGAAGTAGTGTGTTTAGCCATGTTACAGTAAATATGTAGAACACAGCTGGAACACGGAGAGGTAACGAGGGCATTATGGGAAGTATATTTTGCTTCAGAAGTGGCTTTACAGATTTTTTATATATATAAATATGTATTTTATTTATCTTTGACTTTCTACTGACTTACTTACTGCAATTAATTAATTTAATTAATATCTAATAAACTCAGAAACATAAATAGTACATCAAGCAGTTGGTATGTGCCCTTTCTTTTGTGGTGTCCTCTCAGATAGTCTCCACCATGCTTTGCTGTGCTGCATGGGGATGATCCAGGTGTGAAGAGGCACGCTGACATGCAGATGAGGAAAAGGTTGTTGAGTAATGCCAGCAGAAGTAGTCTTACACTCACCACAGATTACAACTACAAAAAATACATGAGGTTGTCATTTTCAAAAACTGCATTAGAACATTTTACCCAAAGAAAGAGCACACCATTAGGAAGCCTTGTATATGGTTAAAAAAAATAAGGAACAGGGAAAGGCTTGCAGAGGACAGGAAGCTGACACTCAGGATGAGGGTGCTGTCTTAGTGCAGGGAGTCTCCAGGCTCCATTTAATCCTGTGTAGCTCTTTTGCTGAAAGAGGGAGGGAGAAAAGGACAGGAGAGAGGGTCAGACATACCTTTATAGGCCTGGGTGGGAAACTCCTTTGGGAGATGAGGTGTGTTTGTTCCCCAGCTTCAGTTATGAAACTTTGTTAGTTGTGTAAAGTTTGCGCTTCTCATAGTGAATTACTCACTTGGAAATTAGCTTTTGCTGTGCTAACCTCAGCATTTGTCCATAGTGTTTCATATGATAGGCCAACAAATATTGATCCTTTTTTAATAATTTATCAGACTTTGATCCTTCGTCAGCCTGCCGGTCCCTGTGTCCAAGCTTTTTCCTTTGTTTAAAGAGGTCTAGCTACATTGTTTTATGTTGTCACACTACTGTTTATATAAGAGAGTGATTTTAATGCAAAGTGTATACCACTGCATTTGAATGCATGTTAATGAACTGCATTAAACTAGAGCCTTCTGCGTTTTTATAACCCGCTTTGAAATAGTTCCTCCAGCACCCAGTGCTCCTATTGTAAGTTACCAATATAAAATAACAAGATTACATATATAACACCATAATAAAAAATAATATAATAAAGTAGTGTAACAATGTCAGTGTTTAGAATAATTCCCCATTAAACCTAGTATCTTAAATTTTTCCAAATGACTTACCCTGCGATCTCATTCAGGTCTTTCAGCTTCCCTCCCTTTGCCATCAGTGGAAAATCAGCTGAGCTGAAACATAATATAGACAAATGGAGTCAACAGAATCACAAAGCTAAAAACATTCACCCTTAAATAACGTTTCTTTTTTATAATTTTTTATATTATTATTATTAATTTTTTATAATTTAATGTTTTTTTGTTCTTTGTTTAATGTTCTTTGTTTATTAGTCTCAAATGTGAATTCTTAATCCATATCAATACTAATATATCACAAGACAGCACCATGTTATCCTTAGCAAAGCTGACATGTAACTCACACTGAGCTGTAAAATAAATCACACAAGCCTTTTCTCCCCTTTAACTCCCCAGTCTTAGATGAATCTACTCAAAAGCAAGACCTTTTAAATTAACTGGCTGTTAGCGGCTAACGATATGTGTGCAGTACATACAGTACAGTGTACTAACATTAGGTTACTCTGATAGCATATCTGTTATTGCTTCGTAAATCTACTAATATAGCGGCAGATAATCCAATATCTTGCTTTAATGCACATGTTAATTTAGCTAAAATATGCTGATTATAAAAACAATGATTCTTTAGACATCTTACCCTGTTTAAGCCCGTCACAAATGGTCTTCTCTGCTGCAACTCCACTGCACCGCTAGCAATTAATGCTACTTCCAGGAGCTATTAAGTCCGGGTTTGTGGGATCCGTTGTTACCAGCAGTGTTTCCACTTGACACCACCCTGCCACATTTCATGTGGATGCAGAGGATGCCGTCCACAGGTGTACGATAACACTGTGACCGGTTCTGTCTGGTGGCGTTATCAGCTGACACCAGCCAGCAGTGTTTCGTGCACACCGAAAGGTGCTTTTGGTGTTAAGCACTTACTTTAAAAGCACTGACAAAGCGACATTAATTTATGAGTTCTGAACGAGAACGGGCTGCATTTGACTGGAGGGACATTTTGAAAGATGTGACAAATAAACTCCAACTGGCCATGTCAGAAAACAGAGCAACATCAGGCATGAGAGTCCTGAGAGACGATGTCTAGGCTTTTAGGAGATGTGTTTACAAGTTGTTTTATTCGATGTAGATCTTAACGATAATGTACCGAAAGAGTTGTAATTATGCCTTATTGAACAATCCAAATCTCCATCAAAACTTGTCATTACTAGAGTGTAGTTTGTTAGCTCAGAGGCTGGTGTTGTTGTTGTCATTTCCTGTAGATTTTGAAAGCGGTACACTCAGATAGTGGAAGCAAGAGAATCTGGCTCTAAATAGCCAACCAATGAAAGGCTTCTAGCCACAGTCCACATCTGCTGAGTAGAGAAGAATATATACAGAATATAAGTCCCAACTTTCAACATTTTAGTGTGTCATTTTTCTTATTATATTTCCTCTTAAATAACATTTCATTGTCTTGCTCCAACCACTGTGTGCAGTTTGCAATCAATGAAATGAGCACAGTCTCATTTAAATAACTTTTTATGTTGATTATTATAAAACATGTTTCAGATAGATAAAATAAACCACTAAAGAAAAAAAAATCCTCAAATCAAGGTCAAAAAGTGATTCTCCTATCTGGAAAGAACTGGAAAAGTCAGACCTTTGCTAAAAATTTCAAAAAGGAGCTTTTAATCTCTCTTGGCTTCTTTCGACCCCTCTGTATCTCCCTGTCACACACACTCGAACACACATGCACAGCAGACAGGCGACCCAGGAGCATTAAAGTGGACATGGTGTACAGTCCTTGAGATGAGGGCCTTGTTGTTCCTAATTAGCTGAGTTTTGGGGAGCGGCCAAACTGCCTGATTGAAAAAAGGGGAATCAGAGAGCTGTGTTTTATAGAAGAGAGAGAGAGGGTGGTGTAGGAAAGAGAGATGGAGTTTTTGGTGATACTGGGCTTGAATACATACACACATGCACACTTCCATGTAACATCATTAATACTCTAGTGTGAGCTATGCAGAGCCTGAACACACACACTCACACACATGCACTCACACACCTACACACTGCCCTCCCTTTGACTTCAATTTTGTATTTCTCTTCCCAGTAGTACTTTCTTTTTGTTATTTCCAGCTCATCATTCAGTAGAACAGTATAACTTTGAGTTTGTTTACATTCCCCTGGTTCAAACACACACACACATACACACACACACACACATTCTCTCTCTCATTAGCGTGGTATTATGTTGCCAGACAAGCTAGAGTTCAGTCCAGGAAAAGCAATCTTAAGGAGTCAAATGTGGAAGTCTAATTGGGAGCTATTTTATTTTCCAAGTCTTATATTTAACAGCACCAGATTTACAATAGAATGATTAGTATAAATACACCGTTTAACAAGATTGTGGTTTGATAAGAATGCCTCATTGTGAACCTTTATATTTCCTGCTCTTTCCTTCCTTCATCTGTCTCTTCCAGGCATCTCTTCACCTCTGAGATCATCAGTATTCTGTGAGTGACTCAATCAGTCTCAGCGCCACAGATAGCCTGTGCGTGTATGTGTGATTCATTTCCTCCTACAAGGGCAGACAAACTCAGCCTTGCAAGGATGCAGTGAGGGACAGAAAGGGAGAGCACTTCCAAGCAAACCGCACAGTGACCTTAGTGACTCTTAGTGTGCTGACAATCACTCTGTGTGTGTGGTGCAGACCGGACACAGACGGATGCCATTACTGAGATTTGATAAGAAAAGACAGCTCAGGCCCGTTTGTCCATTACTGTTGTTTTTGTGTGTGAGAGTGCATATGTGTGAGCACACTGAAGGTAAAGGGTTCAGGAAAAATGGGCTGTCAAACACAACAGTGCACAGTTTCTAACAGACACACTAGGCATGGGCAACATTTTTTTTCCCAGGCAGTTCTCATGCATTGTTCGTATGTTTTCCTATGAAAGATAATGCACAAAAAATTGTACTTATCCCATGTAATCATGAGCCAATAATTCATGTGGAACCCCTGTATTTGGGAAGGCTGTGATAATGTGACCTTTGCACTGACAGTAAAGTAAAGGAGTAAAGAAGGACATTGTCTTGTAAGGAGGCCCATGACTTCTCAGGAGACCGGAGTCTTTTAAGGAACGTCACCACCATACGTTGATTTTTTTTCAAATGGTTTTATATATATATATATATATAGATATATATAGATATATATCCTAGATTTTTTAGTGTAATAAGCTTACCAAATGTGAAGACTAGTTATACTTTTACACCTATTTTTGTTACCAAATACATTTTTTTGCTTTTTAACTGTACTAAGAATAGCTTAACACCCTTCTTAACACACTTAACACACACAGGCACAACATAAAACTCACCTGTCAGCTCAGACTGTCTAAGGTAGTCTTTTTGCTGTTCCATCAATCACAATCTTTTGTGGTGTTGAAAACAAACCCTTAATTCACCCAGTTAAATCTGAAAATACGGTGGCTCTACTGTTATTTTCCCCATCTTATCCCCACCACTTGTAGTTGTTATCTGATTTAGCTCAGTCACCACCTGTAGAGAGTGATCTCTGGTGGTGCGTGTTGTGCATTGCATCAGCGCGATACAGCATCTCCATATATGTTTAATAGAAAGATGAACGTATGCATTTTGTACTATTTGAAAACACAGTCAGGATTTGGTGTATGGTAATACTGTATTACACACAAGCCTAATACACACACATAAATAGACAAACACACTAACCAACACTTAACCATACTGTCTAGGACAGAATGGTTAAACTTTTTGACATTTAACTGTTTGATAGCATCCCTACTTTAAAACCTTTGTCATTCCCTGTTGTCCTATATTTAGCAGCAGTTCGTGGCATGACACTAATGACGAAAAAGAAGAAGATAGCAGATCAAGGAGAGAAAGGAAAGAATGTGACAAAAAAGGTTTAATTTTCCAATGCAAAGAAGGAGAGGAGAGACGTTCTCATAGTCAGTTATGGCCAAATTGACACTGGTTTATTGGCGTGTGTGGGTGTGTGTGTGTGTGTAATCAGTTACAGATGAGTGACCAAGGAAGGTAAACCTTTCCCCCTCCCCCCATATGTATTTACCTCCTCTCATCTCTCCCCTCATTCATTTCACCACCACTTGCTCCTGTATACACTCTGTAGTACACACTCACACACACAGAGGCATTTCTCGGCAGGTCTAGGATCAGTGAATTCATGCTGAAGAGATGCAGACGGTCTCCTGCACCTGTTCTTATAGGGGACACACACACACACACACACACACACACACACACACACACACACACACACACACACACACAGTCGAGGGCAGGAGTGTGACAGAATAATAAGAAAACGACAAAGAGTGAAAACTGCGAACCAGACGAAACACAATAAATTTCAAGTACGTTGGTGGCTCATGATCACGCACATTGGTCTTGTGATGGAGAATGAGTGTGTCAGTGTGAGTGTGTTTGTGTGTGTGAATGATTGAGTCTGATGTCTGTGCAGGAGCAAGGTCAATAACACAGAGGTTATAAATGACATCACACACACATGAAGCGCATAGATGTGCACACATACAGGACAAATGTTACACTGACAGAGGTCAAGCACAGGTCTCTCTCTCACTATCTCTCCCAAAACACACTCTGTCTGTCAGTGTCTCTCTTGTGGTGGTTCTGTCTCACTCTCAGGACATATTAGGTGCTTGTCACTCACCTAATATGTTCGGCTTCTAAATTCAAGTATGTAGCACACAGGACCAAATGTCAGCCTGACAGCCTGCCCTAAACATTTTTGAGTCTTTAAACTTTAATATTTGGTGTAGGACCGACAACAACAGTGAAGCAGCACTTTATTTATAAGTGAAGAAAGGCATTATTAAGGTAATAAAGCTTTAGCTGACAGTCTTTTTCCACATCTGAGTTACTGTGATTCTCAGCCAAACTGTCATCTGCAGGGGACACATCATTCACTGCACTACTGTAGCTTTTGTAAGCTATCCATCATGTAGGTTGCATTTAGCTGGCTGCCACAGTGTTTATTATATATATGTTTATTTATAAAAGAAAAATAATTCTGTATTGTTACATGTAAATTATAACAGTGGTTTTTGTCATGTAAGGATAAATTCTTAATGTTAACTTCTATGAACAAGCCAACACTGCAAATTCTGATTTACAAAGATAATCTAAATAATGACACCTTATCCCTATTAGACTTGATCCTTTCTGGCAAATGATAATTCATCTAATCTGAAAAATATTTGAGCAATTAAGATATATTTCCTTTTCTAAAACTCTTTATTATCGCAGAAATTTGGAGGAAGCAGACCTGACTGGAGTTGTTGATCTGACATTAGGATAACTCCTTCTGACGTAGCTATAGTTAGCGAGGTAGTTGGTTAGCGTTTTTCTACAGTAGCTAATTTGGGATGTGATAATATACAACATAATGTGTCCGTGAGGACTATGACGGTCTTGCAGCCTCATATTTTAACCATCTTGAAAATTTGTTTTTCTTTTTAACATTTTTAAATTGTACATTTGAAAGTGGACCGAGGTTCTGTCAAGTTCAAAGCTTGCTCATCTGTTATTAGAGCACAGAGCAAAAAGGAGCAGGATTTAGGAAGGGCTAATTAATCTGGGATCAAACTGACCCAGAAATCTTGATTTCAGATTTCTTGATTTCATGTTTGTTAAATGTGAGAATTTGATGCGTTCATTGTCATACATGAGACTAAATTGAATAGCTTTGGGTTTTTGGACTGTTGGTTGGATAAAACACACCATTTGAAGACATCACCTCGGGCTCTGGGAATTATACAGAGCATGTTTAAATTTTTTTTGATATTTTACTGACAAAATGATTAATTGTGTAAATTCTGATAATAATGGACAGATTATTGATATTGAAAATAATCCCTGCTGAAATAACAAAGTTGACTGCGCTCTGAAAATCGATCATGCACACGCGCAGCAAACCCACATCTAAGGATGAATATGCTATTTGTTTGTAAGCATAATAAGTAAACACTGTATTAACTTGGTGTTTACATGGCTGTAAAAGCTAGCTAAGGGCAGATTTATGTTTCTGTAGCACACAGTGGAAATAACTCAGAGGAGAAAATGCTCTTTATTAGAATCTTAGTGAGAGTCTAGACATTAAGAAAACCAATCTCTGCCTCCCCAGAATTTTCTCTTTGTTTCTGTTTTCCCAGTAGGTAGTAGTGAAAAACACCCAACAGGTCTCCCCTCTCTCACACTCTCTCTCTGTCTCTTGCTCATTTAGTACCTCTGCCCTCCTTCCCTCTCTCACTGAAGTATGTCTCATTTAATCACCTTTTTAATTGGTCATTCCTTCATATTATCCAATCATGGGTGTAGGAGTTAGATTGGTTAGGACACAATGGTAGCCTATTATGCACAAATTTGCTTATGCATACATTTAGAGGCGCAAACACACACTTTTGTCATCACACACGTACACACACTCCCTTGTGATGTTGACACGCTATATTAATAACAAAGAAAAACGCATTAGGATGTTTGTGTTGCCATAGCAATGCAGAAATTAATTAGCAAACACAACTAACTAGCTATAGGGGATGTAAATTGGCTGCTGCATGCTGTCTCGCTAGATTTAAAGTGTGTGTGTACATATTTGGATTTGGGTGCAGCGTGTGTGCACTGTAAAATGTTATGTGTGTTGGTGAGGCCTTGTGCAATTGGCAATTATACAGGTGTCCATTATTATAACATCAAAGAGATAAGTCAGTTTTCAGCTTCAAGAAAACAAGATGAGACATACTTCTCTATGTTTTTCCCAAGTGGCAACCTCCACGGCTAAAAAATGAAGCCAACACAGAAGTGCCAAAAACTGCAGTTCCTGAATCATCACAGACCCCTGTGTTAAAATACCCAACTTTACAGTAGAAATAAGTATGTTTACTGCCTGGTACAAAAAACAGTTTTGCTCTCTATAATATCCCTGTTCATGACAACTGTACGGGGATGAAATTTTTAAAACTCAACTGTTGACATTTTATTGAGGCTTAAATTTAGGCGTATTTTAAGGCCACTTCGAGTGACAGGCTAACTGCTGTCGGTGTCCTGATAGTGTTTCCCTGTCAGATCCACCCCGCGCTCTTCCACAGCCGCTCACCCAAGTATGGTCGTTTCTCGCCCCAAAAAATCAAGGAGACAATTGCTGAAATGCTGAACTCAAGGCTTCAGAACTGGGTATACCACTGATGTTAGCACGTTTTGCAATGACAGCTATAAACCCCCCTAAACCTACCATAAAGGCACGATAAAGTCCACCGCCACTGCCCAAAAACCTCCTAAGTGGGGCCCCTTTATCTACCATATAGCTCAATGTTCAAATGAGATGCAACTGTGTGCATGTCCACTGGTCTAATTGAGTAGAAGCTGTTTATCTGTGAGGAATGTCTTCATCACTTTCTCCTTGGAATTATAAGATTCTGTCTGACATCTTTGCCAAAATTGAATTATTCATATATTCTTTTTCTGTGAAAACGTATTAACATTATGTAAGGTGTTTTTTTAAGTTATATGCATTTTTTTGATTTTTTATGTAACGCAAAAAGGTTCATATCATTATTGATGTTTGGAATAGAAAAATTTTAAAGCTCAGTATCTCAAAACCACCCATAATACTGATGAAACCTTAAAATTCTAAGGTGGCGACTTGCCGAGGGCAGTCCTTACTCTCAGTCGCAGTGAGTGCAGGGCAGTGAGGTTGGCTCACTCGGACAAGACAGTGGCTTCGCATACTTTGATGTGTTGGTCTTCATAGATATTCTTTGAAATGTCACTTCTTTGAATGACTGTAGGCAAGTGACTCTCATGAAGCAGGGTCAGTGTGAAGGTCTTTACAAAAAGCCTTTGAAGCGCTTCCTCAGACCAGGCTGGTGACGTGCTTTGGTCTGCAGCCTGCCAGAGGCTACGTTCATGCAGCCACAGTTTGGGATTGACAACCATAATTAATTGGCTGTCTGAACGTTGCCATGGGTTTTCTTGGGTTAAGTGCTCATCAGCCATTCTGCTCCATGAAGTTGTGTTGCCCTTACTGCACACACATATGCCCATATACAAAAATAGCATTGCTTGATCATTGCGTATGTGTGTAGTGGGATGTTCAACCCAATCAAAGGGTACAAATACTGAAAACAGATGTTATGGACAGTTCAGATCATCTAGGTCTCTCTCTGGCATGCAAACATAACAAGTGATTGTGATTTTGCATTTTTTATTTATACTTCATGCATATTTAAGAGTGTGAGTCTGCCGAGCAGTCTGTGTGTATACTGGCTGTGTGGCAAATGCTGCCCTCCCATTAACAGCCTGAGCTATGAATCTTGTCCCAGCTTGTATGATGTTAAGTCTACAGAGCAGCCCCCTGCCACAGTGTAAACGAGCTAGCTGGCTGGAAGAGAGCCTGGTTTTTATTAGCTGGCCATCTACATCAGTGCCCAGCTGTAAATGAAATAGTTGTTTAAATTACTGCCTGTTTTTTATGTGGAAGTTGCTTGCCGGTGCCTGTTTTTAAATTATCTGGCTGTCCACGGTGGTGCCTGGCTGTAAATGAATTGCATATAAACTCTGTTGGCTGTTTTTAAATGAGCCCACCATCTGCATCAGTGCTGCACTGTAAATTAGGCTTTAGCTACCAAAGCTATCCATGAAAACAAACCACTTTAACGTCTTAGTTAGCTGCCAATTAGCTAGTTGCCTGGCGCCTGAATATAGATGAAGAACTTGGCTTCATTGCTAGTTAATTTAAGTAGGAAAGTAGTCCGTGTAAATGTCTGTTTTCACATGGGATGTTTGTAGGAGGTGCAGGTGGCTCTGTGGGGCAATCCTGTAACATTATGCTCACTGTAAAAATACAGCTAATTTCTAACTATTTTCTCTATGTTGTTTCTTAAAACTGCTAACAGAGAGGTCTAAATATAACAACTGATTTAACAAATAATCAAAATAGAAACAATTACCTGTATTTTCAAGTCTTCAAGTCTTCTTTTATGAGTCTAAATAGGCTCTAATAGACTCACTGTAGTTGTGTTGTCCATTTAAATTATGGCCTAAGAAAAAAAGCCTGGTCCTGGTTACTACCAGTGAGAGATCTTAGAGGGATTTACACCACCACATGTAAGGCCCAATCCCAATAAACGTTTTGTCCCTACCACTTAGCCCAAACTCAATTGTTTTGTTCATTCACATCGAGGGGTAGGGTGCTCCGATTTTCGTTGGGATCAAAGTGTTGGGCGATGTTTTAGGGCTACATGGTCCTCCATCTTTTTATGAGGCACACTCCAAACAGAGTATTATGGGAAATTATCAGCAATATTGTTGCATGAGCAACAAAAGGAAACCACATATGTATTTTCTTAGTTAGAGATTTTTTTTAAAAAAAATTGACAACCATCATATTAGCTTAATTTTACATTGTTTTATTGTATTATGGTCCTTTTCTTTATAACAAGCATAAGAAAACAATTGCCAGAGGGCCAATGCCTTGGTAGCTAGCTAGCTGGCTAGCTAATATTATATTGTTATTGATAAAATGTGCATGACAGTCCCCCTTCTTATGTAATGTAACACCAGAAATTCAGGCTAACAAAGTCCAGCAGTGAAGTTGCTGCAGTTGTTACCTCTCCTGTCATAGCAGTGCAGACTGGCAGGTGGGAGCATGGGTTGCTAATGTTAGCCTACAGAGTTCTGCTTGTGGCCAGATAATAAAGCAGTGTTCCTTTTTTATTTGGTGACTTCTTTTAATTTTAAATAGATCCTGACAACTGCAAAATGCTGCCTATAGCCCACGCGAGAAACCATCACAGCAGACAGCAAATTTACAATTTACATAAATGCCAGCATCAATGAATCGATGATGTAATGAAGTCTTGGAAGGGTTGTCCCATTTCATAGGGGAAGATGTCAACCACTTTACCTTGTAACTCTGATCTGAGGGGCAAGATGGCACCCTTGAACCTTGGCATGATGCTACACATGATCCACGAGGATTATTACCTCGGCCAGTGTTAGTAATGGCCAACACACCAAACTACAGAGCAAATTTACAAGCTTCACTACCTAATTTGATACACAGGGACAACATTGCTGAAATTAAAGAATGCAGAAAAACGACTTCCTGAACTTCCATGTCTCCTCTTAGATCCGTGTCCATCCTCTCTAGAGCATGACCTGTCATAAGTTAGATTCAGTGGATTTCTTTCTCACAAGAGTTTGTCAACCTTTCGTCCTCCACCTATTCTTGTTCTATCTTTCCCCAAGCCCTCCACCCTGTCCTCTCTCTGCCATACATCCCTCACCCTCCCTCTTTTTCTTCCCCCCCCTCTCTCTTTCTCTCTCTCTCTCTCTGACAGTGATAAATGGACTGTTGGGTTGGGTAATCCATCTTGCCGTATCTCACACCTGAACACACACTCCCTCACTCCTCCCCTGCTCCCCTCTTTTCCTCCTCTTTTTTCCCACCCATCCTTTCTTCCCTCTGGTATCCTTCCATCTCAAGGTTAGTGAGGTTCACTGAAGAGGAACCGGAGGTAAAGATCTGCCTGATACATGTGTGCACACAAACTGAAACAGGTGAACAGTAACACACAGAAACATCATGTGTACCCTTACACACATCAAAGCACAAACTCAAAACTCTGTCAGGGTTTGCCTTGGTTCAAAATTCGGCCAAAGTATGTCAACCATGAACTAATACAGAATTTAATTAAGCAATATTAAACTCAAGGGTGTGCTTTAGTGCCATTTGTGATGTGACAGTGATGTGGTCAGGGCCGAGGCACTTGTGCTGAGGTCCGTTAGCATCACTGAGTTGAGAAACGGCGGAGTAATATTTTTAGTGATGAGGAAGTCAGGCTGTCATGCTGGTGTGAGCACATTCTAAATGTCTTGTCGACCAGTCAGATTGTTCGTCAGAGCTACTTGTTGTATAATGAGAAAACAGTTCAAACACGTGCCAGGTTGTGTGCTGGACTCTACATCTGCCAACTTGACTACTCATTGGAGCCACTAGGCAATGACTTAAATGTTGTTATCAATCTGCAGTTGAAAGAAATGAGTGTATTCAGGGTGTCCTAATTAGGATAAGTACGATATAACCAAAAATGACATGTCACACCCCTTTCTTTCGCTCAGTACCTCTTGTCTACTTCCTCAGCAAAACCTATGTAAGACCTTGTCCACACGTACACAATTATTTTAAGAACACAGATTTTTTTCCGTGTTGGCCTTTTGTCCACCTGCAAACTGCATTTTAGATACTGAAAATGGATCTTTTGTAAAACTCCTTCCATAATGAAGATGATCAGAAAGTCCATTTTAATTCTCAACATGTAGACAGGGAAAACAGAAATTTTGGATTGAAACATCAGAATGTGCGCCATTATTACTTGTGAGGTTTCACAAATTAGGTAACATTTTGTGCAATGGCAGACAAAAAAACTGTTGGCTCAAACCCTGCCAACAGGACTTTTTACATTTTTAGACATAAATGTGCTGTTACTCTCTCATTATATTGAGGAACAAAGGCTGCACTAAAGAGGATGCTGCTCCAGGTAACCAGGTACCTCCAGGTATTGACCAACATTATCTTCTTCTTTACCTGGCTTTATGGTTATATTCCTGCCTGCTGGTTTGGCATGGATTGGATTTTTGTTTGTTTGTTTGTTTATTTTTTATTGAGAATGAAAGTCTTGTTCTGAAAACACCCATGTACATGAGGAATAGGCAAAATAAATAAAAAATTAAAAAGCCTAACATAATTGATGACAAAACAATCGTCTACAGCCATGCAAGTGGGCTTTGTTGGGCTGTACTTATAGTGATGCTTCAAGCTTAATGTTAATACTGGCACGCTAACATGTTTACAGTGATAAACGTGCTGATTTTTTGCAGGTGTAATGTTCATCATGTTTAACAACATTTGTTAATTAGAACTGAATGCAATTTTGTGAAGAGGAATTTTCGCCTCATCTGTTGTTGCTAAAAATGTATACTGAGATACTAGAGAAATAAGAATACATGGTAAATCAGCTTTTATATTAAGACTAATATTCTAATATTCAATTCAAAAGACTATTAATGTGAGAGTTATTTAAAACAAAAAAATCACTGTGCCTAAAATACCAGATTAAGTAAACAAACCTCTGTGTTTGCCCAGGACTTCAAACCAATTTGTCAGGTGGTTCCCCCAGGCCTTTACAGAGCGTTTATGTGTTTTAACATAAACCTTAAACCTCCTCAGGGTGTGCTTGGATCATGCTGCAAGCCTCTAAAACTAAAACACTTTTTTAACAGTCTTATATCCATGAAAGTCAACTGAGCGTGCTCACTCTTTTCCAGGCTTCATAATCACACAGTAGCACTCATTCATACATGGGAGCTCCGTAAAGCTACTACAGTGCTGCACTGTTGGCCGCTGGGCTCTTCGTAGGGAGCAGCAGAGGTTTCAGAGTCTTGCTCAAGAGCACAGTTGTTACTGAGAGAGGGGAGACTTGTTCATCCAAGGTTTCATCAAACATGGATTCAACATGACAAGCAACTGGCCACAAGCTTGCTTTACCAACTGCTGCTGATCCAGATGATATGATCAATCAGATATCACTTAGTCAGATATCAAATAGGTGATTCAGTGAGACGGACTAAAGTGCAAAGAGGGGGGATACAGAGATATGTAGAGGTACAGATTAAAGAGGGAGAACCCTGCTTTAGTATGACTCCCTCTCTGGCACTGTGTGTATCCTGGTGTACAGTCAATAGAAGATAACAGTAAACAACAACAACCATTTCAAACCCTCTAAATCGAGCCCCGCAGGCTCCATCTGCTCAAGGTAATTGGAAAGTTTAACGGCTAGAGGCTATTCTCTGTGTCTGATTGAAGCACAGACTGGGAACAAACAGCCAATTTAATTCTCTTTTTCTCTCTCTCTCTCTCTCTCTCTCTTTCTATCTCTCTCTCTCTCTCTCTCTCATACACATGCACACTATTTCTCTCCATCTATGCCTTGCTACATCTGTGTCTCTTTTTTTCCCCTTTCTTCCCCTCTCTCTTCGTCATCTTCCTCCATCTTGTTGATAAGCTGTAGAGAAGTATGATGTGAGGATGCTGCAGGGCTGAGATGGATGATAAGCATTAGGAGAAGGTTAATGATATTTATATCTGTTAGTCTGTATGAGGGAGGGATGACGAATAGAGAGAAAGAGAGCCTGGCGGGGAGCAAATCAGCCATTAAAAATGTTTGTTAAAAATCAGTTTACTCAGATATTATTAAACCATCACAGTATTGCAGAACCATACAACCTGTAGTGCATCAACATTAATTTCTGCAGAACGTAACCACAACCTAAAAGGTGGGATAGACTGTGAAGTCATGGTTATCAAAAACATTTTCTAATATTGGAACCCCATAAAAGAATAAATGTTTTTTGAAAGAAAGTATACTATGGTAATTGATCCACAACCAATGCAGTGAAGTCTCCCGTGGAGCCGGACTGGAAACTGCAGCTTAAATGTCATCCTTGTTCTCGTTTCACCTCCTGCCCTTTACATTGCTCTGACACAATAGACTCACAGTGCTGCTTAAAACACACACACACACACACAGAATTCTCCTCTCATCCTATTTTTGGCATTACTCAGCCTCTTAACCTATATAGTTAAGCTAGGAATGTACGCCCACACAAATTTGCAGCCCTGTATTTAGGACAGGAATGCCATTACAGTACTTGTAAAACATGAGCAACTGACTGGCAGAGCCCTGGCTTTAATCTTGACCCTAAAGGTGGGTCTGTTGTCACAGTAAGCACTCACACACAACTAAAGACAGTGCGGACTTGTTTGCGAAACTATTTCATTTCCTCCCACATGCTCATCTTTTCTTCTGTTTCTTTCTATCCATATTTCTCTTTTCAATTTCCATTTTAATACTAACAACAGCTGTGCTTGAAAATTAGATCCACTGTATAAGAAAATGTAATCACATTGCTCCTCGGGGTATGATAAAAGACATACACATCAACAATTATCTGCAATAGACACAGTGTTGAGCATTTTGAACCAAAGTGCGTTAACTTTGGGACTATGTTGCAAATTTTGTAGCTGTCAAAAACAGGAACTTTAGCTTAGCACCATGAGATCATTTTAAGTTTATTGACATGATTTGTCAATAAACCCTTGACCTTGAAACACCACCATGTCCTCGTAAATGGCTGTGAAAGCTGAGCAGCAGGTTGTTCACAGTATTGGACATTGGTGAGCTCATACTCTGTAAATAAACCTGCAAACTGACCTAAGCACAGCACTACAACGAGGCTGCCGGAGGCTGGTTGTGCATATATATGTATGTGTATCTGACACAAAACAACTTTGTCCCTCTCCCTCTAGACGCTTCTTTAGTTTCATCTGTATTGAGCAGAGGTATCATGATGACTTCAATCCTTCTTTTATATTTATACTGCACTACTACACATCCAAATATCAGCATACAAACTAAAAACATGAACAAACATAACAGAGCAGCAGAGTTTTTATGCAGCAGATCGACTTTGAAAGCAGTTGTTTACTAGACTAATCTAAATGACAGAAAGTGTATTTTTAATAAAGATGGTGTCAGGCCTGCATGTGCTCATAGTTGCTGCTTTCGCACACATTGACACCACAACCATGGCCATAATATGAAAGAATGGACCCTGGGAACATATGTAAAAGGCCCTGCCACCTCTCCTACTCAGGAGCAAGATGGCTTTGTGGTCGTTTTGCCTCTTTTTTGTTATTTTGGCTGTCTCTGTAGTTATTATACAGCTTTTGGGGGTTTTGTGTCTCTTTTACGTAACTTTGTGTCATTTTTTTGTTATTTTGTGTCTCTTTGTGGTTGTTTTGCTCCTTTATGTTGTCATTGTGTCTGTAAGAAGTTCCTTTGCATCTCTTTGTGGTCATTTTGCATCTCTTCTTGGTCGGTACGTATTAATTTAAGGGACATTTTGCAGGGGAAGGCCATGGAGGGCACTGGCAACTGGGGCCCCTGGGCTTGTGCTTGGGCTTTGCAGGTGCCTTTACTTTGACAGTCGAAAACTCACACAGATAAAGTAAGGCACAGACATACAGACATGCACACACACTCGGCACCACACATATAAGTCATCCCTGTCACTCACACCTCGGCCTGTCATGAGATCTTCCTGGTGTGAGATGCTGAAGATAGATGTGTTATATCTGACTATGTGATAGCCTGTGACGGTGTGTGTGTGTGTGTGTGTGTGTGTGTGTGTGTGTGTGTGTGTGTGTGTGTGTGTGTGTGTGTGTGTGTGTGTGTGTGTGTGTGCGAGATGTGTTTCTGCGTGATATATCAGCTCGTGACAGCAGGTTGGCTAATTTTAAAAGTGTGGTTAGCAGGTCTTTGAAATAAACTGTTCAGCGAGCGAGACTTGTCACAGTGTCACAGAGTGTTGAAGCTGGCACCTGCAGCTACTGGAACACTTTCTCTTTTCATCTTGGATCTGGATGGCGTAATCAAAAAGTTTTAAAAGTCTGAGGAAAATGCACAGGGAAGAAAAACAGTGTCTGTAGAGGCACTGCACATTTTTCACCACTGACAGACAGACGGATAGGATGGATAGACAGATATAAGATAAACTGAGGGAGACAGGCAGATAAATAGAAACACACAAACCACAAACACAAACATACCATATGTGAACATCTATAGGTGGAGACAGACAGGTGCACAACTATAGTAGTGCTCTCTACTTATTTCTGTGTTGTAGAGGTGATGGAGAGGCAGTTGCCATGGTAGCTACAGACCTCATGGCAGTGGATGCTGTTGCCACTTTCACCACCATCCAACAGTGCACGTGCACACATGCCAGTGTGTGTTGGTTCTCAGTGTGTGTTTTAATATGAACCTCTGGGTGCCTCGGTGTGTGTATTGTGTGAGTATCAGTACACACTGTTGTGTGTGGGTGTGTGTTTGGATGCATTCACTCATGCATGTGATTTGCCTGTTGTTGTGATGTGTTGTCAGTGTGCAGATGTTGTGTTTGTGTTTGTCTTGTGAGGTGTACAGAGGTGCAATAAATGTAAAACTGGCTTGTCTTTGCCACTGCTTTGAGTGGACTACACCTGTTCATTTTCTCTTAATATGTGTTTTCTTGTTTTGCCTTAGCTTGAAAGAAGACAATATAGACAGACAGGAAATAAAGGGTTAGAGAACGACAGGGGTGAGGACAAATGTCCCCAGACAAAAACCACGAGACCACTAGACCACTGGGACGCCCAATTTAATATGTGTTTTCACATTAATTTACTGTGAAGTCATTAAATGTCATTGCTAAGGAAAAGTGATGCAAACATTTCAAATAAGTCATCATACTAATGCAAAGTGACCAAAAAGAAAAGAAAATCTGGCTTTGGAACTAAGTCTCTTTGAATCATTTTAAAATAAGCCAGTGAGCAGGAAGTGCATTTAGAGAGTCAACATTAAGCAAACTGGCACCCACTATTGCACAAACACATGGTACTTTGTACATCCACATTTTGTGTTAAATTTCCTAATTAAGGCACATTGGCAAACTTAACATCATCTGCCGTCTTGGCAAAGCTTTTAGTAGCCTCTCTGTCTCTTTACAGACAGACAGGTTATACGCACACACAAAGACACACACACACACACACACACGCACACACACACACAGTGTGTTGACTGTGGCAGCCTACTGGCTAGGGTAGTTAGTCTAATTAAGTGTGCCCGTTCTGGGTCAGTGACTTTAATGATAATGATAGCACTATTAGGAATAATGTTCTTCTTTCTTTTCTCCCACTTTTATTTTTTTTAAGCCCTTCTCCTAGGTTCTCCTCTTCTTCCTCCCTCCCCTCTAAAAATTTGAATTGTTGTTTCTCTTACTCTCCTCTCTTTCTCCGGAGCCTAATTTAGAAAATAAAAATGTGTGGGAGAGAAACAGACAGAGATATGGTGTGTTAGTTTGTCAATGATGTTGATATCTTGGTCCCTGCATGGCAATATCTGCAGGCATGTTAAATGAGGGAGTGAGATGGGGGGGCGGTGAGATTATGAAAATAGCAGATACAAGATAAAAGCCACACATTCTTCTAATTGATGGTGGGTTGGGTTTTGTCTCTAACAGTATGTATTCTTCAAGGTATAGAAAATATAAATGAGGTGCTGGGAATATTCCACAGGGATCGTAGTCGATGCAAATTTGTTCCTGCAAGATCTTAAATAGCACATTCATGTTGGTTCCACCTCATTCCAGAGGGGCTCCACTGTTTGAGATGAGTAGACTGTATAGATGACAAGAGTAGAGTATTATGTTTGTTTATCCCTAAACACTGCATGCCTCATGACATTTTAAATAATCTCACTTACAGTATCTGTTTGAAAGAAGCAGGGCGGTGGCCCGGAAAACATGTACACAATCAAAGATTATTTACCAGCCTGCTGGTTTTCTTTAGCACAAATTATACAACAGTTAGTTCCGACCAAGCAATTTGATTTCCATGAGTGCTTATATACAGTACAACGTCCCTGGGACATTTAACTAGGCATATATTACTCCGCCCTACTGCTGTTTTCAACCGTTAATAAGGCAAACATTAATGGTCAGTAATTACAGTATCTACTGTTACTGTAGATTGTAGTGTAACAGACTATTCTATATTGGGAGATGCCGTTGGGCAGGAAAAAATTGTGGGGGAAACTTCACGAGAGGGAGTGCTGTTGTACTGTATATCATCACGGCCTTGTGCCTACGAGCAAACCACAGCCGTGATGATGTACAGTACAACAGCTCTTCTTCTCAGGTGATATTGCTTAATTAACACGTGAACACCAGTGAAAAGCCTAACATTTCTCAACATTAAATATATGTTCCTTGAGGGGACCACACCATTACAACATATGAACTACCAGCTGATAGCTGTTCTTCCAAGATGTTATTTACACACTTCCACATATAGGCCCATCTGTTAGCTTGAAGGAGTTCTGCCAGTCTCCTTGTCCATTTTATAAACGAGGCGTTTTGACCCCTTTTGGATCTTTGTTTTTTCCCATATCTTTCTCTGCAAACTTTTTTCTCTGTAACATCCATGCAAACTAGGACTGTTGAACTGTATTGCATTTTATTGTACTTGGCTTTGTTGGTTTAAGGGTCACTTAAGGCCCTGACACACCAAGGCGACAGTCTGCTGTCTGTCAGTGTTGGGCCACAGGTGAGCATCTGCTGCTCTAGCTTTTATGATGTGTCCTGCACCATTGGCCCTCGTCAGCTTTTTTTTTTTGTTTTTTTTTGGTCAGTTAAGTGTGTTGAATTAGCGTCGGAGACAGCAATTGAATGAAATCACTTTGATTGACGGTTAAGCTCAGTGCATAAGAGGTAAGTAAAGTAAAAAAGGGCTAAAGCCAAGCGGATGAGATTAAAACAAACTTGTCATGTTGTGTTATTATTTGCTAACACAGTAAATACCCTTTGTTTTGTCAAGCTCGGGTCTTGTTGTTAGGCTAACTAGCATCTTGCATCCGTCCTGTCAGTCCTCGGTTTCCCTTTTTGAATGACGAATATAGACTTCCGCCGCCTGCTGTGGAGAGTTACTTCCTCCCACATAGGCACAGGAGGTAAGTGCCCGTTGGCCATCTGCTGTAGTGTTTGTGGTGTGTTCAAGTGTAACTTTTTTGCTGAGACACAGGTGATGTGAGGTGACGCGACAGTTGGCCTTCATTGCCACAAGTTCTTTGATGTCAGTTTGGTGTGCCTGTACCTTTAAAGGGGCTCTGTGAAAAATTCAGAGCATATGAGTTATCTGAACGCGGTTCTTAGCAGAGAGGTGCTGAGCCGGCGACTAGCAGCTAACGGTGCTAACTCCATAAACAGCTCTAAACAACGGCAACAGTACTGACAGAGCTAGTGTTGTTAACCAGGGGAAGTGGAGGGCGGGCGCTAGCCTTTCACAATGATGTTGTTACATTGTCATCGGTAACTGCCATATGAGCATAGTCCAAAGCTGTGGCAATGAGCCAGCCAGTGGTGGGATACACACATGGACTAACAAGCGCATGTGACAGAGAAGCTCATATTACAACACACACAGGGGTAGTGTGACTTTATTCTCTGCTCAGGAAGCCTTTACTGCACTATAACTTTAGATAGCAAGGATTTCTGTTATACTAATGCACTGAATGTTGCAGACAGAACGTTTAATTAGTGTAGCAATGACTATATGCTACGTTGTTATTTTTAAATTAAAAGTATCTACATTTTTAAACTACTTAACAATCTTAATTAATCTTTGGGTACTATTTGTTTCTGATAAATATAACAGTAAATTACAATAGATTCTGAGATGATGTGTATGTGTGTGTGCTGGGGGGTGGGTCAAATTGACATAAACCCAGTGAGAAACTCTTCGATTCAGCCTGGATCAGCATCCTTGCCTCTCCTTTCACACACACACGCACGCACGCACGCACGCACACACACACGCACACACACACACAAACACACACATCCATCCATCCACAGCGTCTTGCTGTTATTGATGAAGCCACCTCTTTATATGGTAATGTCTTTCACACCTGAAAGGCGTCAGGAGGGCATGATCGCTCTCTTCTCTCACACACACGTGCACACACGCACGCACACACACACACACACACACACACACACACACACACACACGCACTATTAAATTATTTCTTACCTCTTTTCAAAAACACACACATCCACACAAACATGTGCTATTATTCTTATGGACTCCATATATTTTCACCCTCTTTCTGCCTCTCACCAACATGCACACAGCTATGAGGAGCCCATTAGCGCTGATGGAGATATGTATGCGGCTCACATCTGTCACATGTCGCTGCCGTGGCAACACCAGCTGCCGTGGTTACCAGAGGCCTCCCTCTGTAGTGTTATGGGATTTGGTTATTATGGGAAAACTAGCTACCTGTGTGCAGAAACATACATCCCTTTGAGGACAGACTGCAGAGCAATAACACTCCACCATTTGATCTGATAAGCAGACTAATTACAGACAAATTACTGGTTTGGGGTGAAAATTACCAAGTGACTAGGATAAGCTAAATTGATTATATCCACAAGAGTGTTAACCCCATTTGTTGTGGCGGATTTGAAAAGGCATCTGAACCAGCAGACAGATCAGAAGCTTTAAACCTCAGCCTTTGCTTCACCTAAGTCACAACCGCGGGTTTGATTCCAGCCTGGGCCCTTTGCTGCATGTTGCTCCCTCTTTCTCTCCCACGTTCACGCTTAAAAACTGTCCTATCAATTAAAATGCCCAAAACATTAGTCTTGATTAAAAAAATGTAAAAAAAAAAAAAAAGAAAAAAAAAAAGTGACTTTTTTGAACTAGGCCATTTGCAGATGAATTCTATACTTGATATGTTATGATTTACTTAAGTTGGTGTACGACATTAATAAATCCCAATTTTTTGCTGTCTTCGTCGCCAGCTTCACTGTAAGGGAGCTGGGAGGGACAGTTCCACCAGACATAACTGTGCTGCTTACCGGCTACCACGACTGCAACATGGTTTGGTTGTGTACGCCACACATTCGTGGAGCTGTTTTGCCTGCCTGAATTTGTAGACTTGCAGATTTTCTTGATTTGGTCATTTTCCTTTATATTTGTATATTTCTACCATAAGCAAGAAATTGGGCTGGCTTTGTACTTAAATGTTTTCTTTTTTGTCTGTTTTTGTAGTGTTATTTGCCTCTATTATGTGCCGTGGTGTACAGACAAAGTTATCAGTGATTACCATTGAAAGTCCAGTTATCAATAACATGGATCAAAGATTTGTGAGAGATTTTTTAAGAACAACGTGAAGCGAAATATGACTCCCCAAATGTAATATAAGCTTCTGTGCTCACGACACTGCACTGTATCTGTGATTCCAGCCTTAATAATGTACATCAAAGACCAAAACGCATGTGTTGTGTAAGCTGCTGGCAGCTGTTTCATGTACAGACAAATCTTGTCAGTCAAATAATGTGTCTGCTAATATAAACAATTTGCTCACATATAATATATATTCTAAACTTGAAAAACTCTTCAGTACAGATTAAAGCAATCTCAATAAATCTCAAGTTGCCAGTGAGTGGTCCACAGAGAGTGAAAATGTTCGCAAACATGTCCTTTTTTGGTTTCATTTCTATGTCTGAAGTGGAACAGTATATGCTTCATTTTATAAACATACACAGTTTTGACTTTCAGCTGATCTGAAACAGACACTTTTCTGGTGTCTAAAACACACACGCACGCACGCACACACACACACACACACACACACACACACAGAGATGCACGCACACATACTGACCCACTTTCCTGGGCGGAACTGGACCAGCCAAAAACAGATCACCCTGCATCCATTTATGATTTGGGCGTGGATATAAGGGATGAATACACTTACTTAGACAGACTTACGGTTATACACACCAGTAGAGCAGGGACAGGGGCCTTAAGTGAGTGCAGCTGTGCAGCCAGATGTGCTTTTGAGTCCTGTGGTTACAAGTTCGCATTTTGCGTGTGTGTGAGCCTAAACCTGAAAACCTACTCTGCTCGTTCTAATCCCTCAACGGTGCACTTTGTTACCCTCTCTCTCATTGACTCTCTCTCTCTCTCTCTCTCTCTCTCTCTAGAGGACTACCAGTAATAAATTCAACTGAATGAATTTCAGTTTAATTTGAGGATAACATTTATGTCACATCAGAAAAAAAATCCCACAGATGCTATATTTATCTGTTTTAGACTACTCATGAATGAATGAATAAATGAATTAGGTATTTTCTCTAAAACATATAATGGATAGCAGATAAACACTGCACACTAGGGCTGTACCAACCATAGACTACATGTTAAGATGGACGACATGCCCCCACTTAGCCCTGCTATGCTTAAGTGAGGCTAAAATGTCAGGGCTACGGATGTTGCCATCTTGCGAGGGTGATGTCATTGAGAGCCGGATTCTGCGCAGTAGCGATATCTGGGCGATATCTGGGCGATATCTGGGCGAGTTTCCACCAAAACACCCATCCGACCAATTACTGGCAAAAAAAAAGGCTCTACTTTCTAAGGAAAACTTAGGACAGCTAAATTACAGAGCAAGATCCTGGTTAACATCTGCAGGGGGAGCAATAGAAAGCATACTGACTGGAAACATCACCAACTGGAATGGTTCATGCACGGCCCAGGACAGTAAGGCTCTACAGGGGGTAATTTAAACTGCCCAGAACATCACTGATACCTGTCTACAGAGCATCAGTGACCTCGGTAAAGTGACATGCAAAATAAAATTTGAAAAATTAAAAAGCTGTGCAGCATTCAAATGTTGACTTTGAGTGTCAGTGTTATGAATGAATCTGTGGTGCTTCCAACTATTTGGGACAGCACACACACACACACACACACACAAAAACCCTACTTTGTTTGCACTCATAGCTGCTTATCAGACAAACAAGTGGATGAGCATACACGCAAACACCGATGCGTCTGCCGCAATCAAATATCATGACATTTAAGCATAGTAACAAATTTGAACATGGAGGCTTGTGTGTATGTGTTTGTGGTTGTTTCTGTATTCACAGAATGCTTGAACAGACTGCCACACAAACATGCTAAATGCTCTCCAAGCACAACACACACACACACACACACACACACACACACACACACAGAGAGAGAACTGCAGACATCTAAACAGCAAAATATTCAACAGTAAGAACGGTGAAGGTCATCATTAGCATAGTATCAACAGCTCCGTGTGTGTGTGTGTGTGTGTGTGTGTGTGTGTGTGTGTGTACTTGTGTGTGTGTGTGCGTGCATGTGTGCGTGCGTTCATGGGTCAAGCATAACCTATCATGTATTCATATCCAGGGACAGAGACGGGTCTACATGGTTCAGAGAGTGTGTGCGTGTACATGTATGAATGTATGTTGGGGGTATATCTGTTGGTGGATGTGTGTTTCTATTCTAGCTGTGAGGGGTCACATATGTCCCAGTTTCCTAGAGGAATAACATGGGGTCTCGTGCTGACAGCACAAGAGGAAGGGACACACACACACACACACACACACACACACTCACACTCACACTCACACTCACACACACACTCAGCTGAAGTGCTGTTCTGGCACATTTGGTGAAGGAGGAGGATTATTAGGTCACATTGCTTCACCAAGGACATGAGTTCAGCTTTTCCCTGACACAAAACACCTGTGCAGGTCAGTTCACTCTTGTAAGAGGAGTATGATGAAGAAACCACACTCAAACCCCACATAGAGTTCTGCAGGTATGATGTATTTCTGTAGGCAGACGTGGAAGTTAACATAGCCCTGGTTCCTTCTTGAAAAAGCCTGAGATTGATGATACTTACACATTTTGTTCAGCAAGAAAATCTGGGCAAATAAACACCACTTCATGATTTTTAAGTCTCATTTTGCCACTTGTTAGCAACTGCCTTTTTTTATGACAAAAAAGCTTCATAATTTACAAGTAGGATTTTAACTGTTGTATTTTATCTCATAGCACAAAACGTTTAAGTCTCTTGAACACGTGTTTACCACAGACCTTATTTCAGGCATCTAACCAAAAAAACCTTTTAAAAAACCCATTGACTTTAAGGGGAGGTAGCCAGGAGTGCTAAAATGCTAACGAAGTTCTGGGTTTTAGGACCCAGTCAATCAGCACTCTTATTGTATACTCAGATCTTGCATTAGGTTTCCAAAGATTCAACAGGGCAGTGCATCTTAATTTGGGGTTTACCTTCCCTGATTGTTTTAAATTAACAGGTCACACCATGCATCAAGCACCACAACAGATCTAATTGCTAGTTGTTGTTTTTTTGTTTTTTTTTTTTACTTATTTTTACTAACACTCCCAATTTTAGCAATGTAATTTGGTCATTCAGTAAATTCTGCAGCAACTGAGCCTAAATTAGTTCACTCAGGACTCACAAGCAAGAGCTGAGGAGGAAAACTTAAAGTGAAACTAAAAAAAAAAGACATGTTTAAGAGCACGTCAGAGGCACACATGCACTCTTCTGACTGTGAAATTACTCTAAGACTATCTAATGAGCTGCATGCACATTGTAGCACACACTTGTTTACAGACTGCCACTTCTGCAGTCCACTCTCTAAGTCATAGTTTTGAGTTTGAATCTGTCAAGCACACCAAGATAAGGGTAGTAAAGACTTTTTCGTTGACAAAATTCTCAAGCCAAACATTTTGTTGGTGTTTTTAGCCTGTGTATCATAGTTTTGTGTACTAGGTTCAGTGATATTTTTTAAGTCAGTTTTCATAGTTGCAACTGTTACAGGAGTACTCTACTCAGTTTTAATTATGTGCAAATACATTAAAGTAATACAGCAGCTACACCGATTAAAATACTGTAAGTTATGTGCATGTGTTTATTCTCCACTGCAATGAAGTTAACCACAATGGGGAAGCTTTAATCAGCCTAAACCCAACCTCACAAATTACATTTTAATTAGTGGTCTGCCCACCAACAGTCCCCATTAACCCCCACTGTTCCTAACAATTTCCAACTGTCATGTTGTTGAGCTAATGAGGACCCAGTGTTTACACCTCTGTCTCTGTCTTACTCGCTTTATAGTAAGTCTCTCTGTCCCACTGTAGTCCCATATTTGACTGACACTCGCCGGATGCACTTTATTAGCCCCATTGTGCATAACACATGCTTATTTGTTACCAATTAACTCCAAGTCTGTGGTGTGGCCCCACTACATTCATAACTAAAATCCAGTCAACTGCAGCAGAGGTACATTGAACCCAGAGGCAACGTGCTGAAAAATTGTGCAGTCCAAAGCTCTGCCAGATGGACTTTCAGTGTGTGTTTTTTTCATGCCTTCCACATTTTTGTTTTTTTTTTTATTTTTCTTTACCAACCAAACCAATATCAAAACAATATGTAATTATCGCTCTGTGATAATGTTCAGAGGGGGTTACTCTAGTCCTAAATTTGATGACTTTTGACTCGACTTAACAAAATCAAAAAAGACTTTTAACTCGACTTTGACTTAAACGCCAGTGACTCGTGACTTTACTTGGACTTTAAAAATTGTTATTTAAAAAGTGAATCACAAATCAAAATATTTCCTGAACTTTAAGACTATCCATTCCCAGCAAACTGAAATTCTCAAGATCCACATTGTTACATATTTTTCAGCATTCAATCAAGTGGCAGGAGAGAACCATAAAATATTAATGTTACGTCACTGATCACAAGTTTTAAGAAATAATACCAAGGATAATTTTGCGTATGTACAAAAAGTATGGATGGTAAACAAATAACGAATTGCAGTAGGCTGTGTTAAACGTGCAGTTCAAAAACTTAAAGACGGAAACGCACCAACCTCTGTTGTTACAATGGCATTACATTTGGTGAAGCGTGCATTATGATTTTCTCAAGACTCAATACTCAAAATTTAGGATTTGGAAATTATTTGGGACTTGCAAAACAATTACCTGGTCACAACTTGCATCAAACACATATAGTCATCTGAAGTAACACCAAATGTCGTGCAGGCTTCCCTTCCTGTTGTTTCAACAATCTTAGTTGTTATTAGCACAGGTTTCATTTGTTGATAAACTGATTATATTTATACACACACAATTATAAATGTGTAAAATATATGATTAGATACCATATCATAAATCAGCTCACACCACTCTGGGGCTCATGATGCCACTAAATCCCTATACTAATGGAATTAAAATTGATTATATGGATTACCCAAAGAAAAAAAAATCACCTGTCAAAGAAAATTAGAAAAAGGCTGCAATCTATCTATCTATATCGATTAATATCTGCTCAAAGTGGTCTTTTAGTCATCCATCATGTTAATTCCCTCAAATGAGAAAAACAATATAGAAAAAAGTGAGCTCAGTCAATTCTGGTGATAGGATCAATCAGGTAAAACGGAGAACTCCAAGACAAAAATCTAAATACTCTTGTCTGTGTCATCTATTATTTTGTATTTGGCCCCTGTGTCAGTAATAGATTTACAGCTTCAGATGCAATAATGATGCTAAATCCCAAAGGCTGTTCAGTCTCCACTCCTTTCCACAGCTGGTCATCCTGATGATTTATGAGAACAATAACTCTGACTACACAGCAATGCAGTAAGCAAGGGAATGATTAGAGGCCCAGTCTTTCATGAGCAATCAAGTTAATATGTGTCACTGTCCAAATGCCACAGTTAATGAAGGAACAAGTTATTTTTGGAGGCTGTGCTACTGAGCATATCCAGCTCGATTCGTGTGAAAAAGCAGGTAGTGTAAACACATGCAGTAGGTTTTAGACACACATGTTCATACACACCACAGACACGCAGACAATCCAGTTATTACCTTGCTGGAGTACGGTCCAGGGATGAGCAGTTTCAGTGCTTGTCTTTTCAGCTCTGTCAGCTGAGCATTGCAGCTCTCACACCATATCCCTCTTTCACTACCAGGGGAGCTTCCACTGCCTGAGGCTGGTGATCCTGTCCCAAAACCCGGGGAGCCACCCAGTGAACCAGGCGACTCTGTCCCAATCCCTGGAGAGATGGTCCCTGGTGATCCAGAGAAGGACCCTGGTGAGGAGATTCCTGAGCCTGGGGACGGGGTACCTGTGGAGCTCGGCATGGAGCCGGCGCCCTCTGGGGCGGGGCGTGTGCCAGAGCGGGTGTTTTCCTCATAAGCTTTTCGGTACCATGTGTCAGGGAAAAAGGAGGCAGATTTGGTCGGGGAGGTGTCGGGCATCTGCAGAAATGTAAGAAGTTAAAACTTGACTAATAGGCCTTTTTAATGGCAGACATTTTGGCAGGTGTAAATAATATTAATTAATACCCCAATGGATGAATTCCCCATAGGTTTTGTAACTCCATACAAAAAGCCTAGATTGTATGAAAATGTGCAACATCCCACTCATCACAGTGCACACAACAGGCTGCACAGAAATGAGGATAAAATAATGAGGAGGGGGTCAGGCCAAATGTCTTGTATCATGCAAATTAAAAGTCAAACTATTTGCATTTTGCCTGTAAAGCAATTTAATGATGTGTGTTCACTATATCCACCTTGCTATACTCAGTAGGCTACATATATTGATGAATTCAACAAATCACCCATTGTTTGTGGGTCTTCTCACAAACGAATCAGAAATTCATCAGAGTCAAAAGCAAATGAGTCCAGTTAAAAAATATCAGCCTGATTCAGAGCTTCAGTGTCCATGCGTAGGGAAGAGCGGGGTCGGTTGTGATGGATTTGCTTTGACAGAAAATAACCTTTCAATGCTCACATAATGAAAATATTTTGATCTCCGAACAGATACAGGTGTCTGCTAACAATGTATCACATTTTCTAGCGCCTAGCCAAAACATGAAAGGCACGATTTCCTCAAATATACAAGGAGTGCGTTTTTACTAAAATTCTGCTTCCACAGGATATGAATTTGCGAATCCTAGGATGGCTAAGGAATGACCCGCATTACTCTGCCTCTGTTTGGCTTACCCTTACATTCTTACCCTAAACCTAAACAATCCAGTCAACAAAGGAAACAAGTACTAGCCACTCATAGGGGAAGTAGAGAGGGCCATTCCTTCTCTGTCCTAGGATTTGCATGTTTGCCACAGAGACTATCATCACTCTAGCTTTAAATCTCAGCCCGGTACAGACTCTTAAAGACAGGAATGTCGAACAATGATTAACGCAATTTTTAAAAATAACACGTTATGTAAAGACTTAAATCGCTTTGCAATTAATGCATTAACGCTGACAGCCTTGCTTTTTATTTATATTTTTTTTGTAAATAGTTAGACATAATTGCTTTCTAATTGGCCTAAGTCCCCCTGTCCCAACCAACCCCGCTCCCCCCTACCACACATGCCAACAATTTACAGATGGTATGTTGTTTTGGAAAGAAGCTCATAACCTGAACATACAGATCGTCACTGTCACTCTCATGCCAGCACGCACACAGAGGTAATGGACAGTTAGTGGGTAGACAAGAGGTCGAAACTAACATTTGGGAAAAAATCAAATGGTCCGACAAAAAACACACAAACAGGAAGCAATGTTAAACATTTACTGTGACGGTGCTGCAGCCCAAGTTGAGACAGTCAACATATTGCATGCTTTATCACCATCTAAATAGGATTAAGTCAGATTCCGTGTGGAGACCCGTGTTATTTTTCTCTATTCAGACGACCACATGGAAACATCAAATAAGCCGCACAGAGTTGAAAATTAGATCTTTTGCAGCTTGGCAAATCCAGTCAGAGAGGGCAGACTCATTGATGTGGTGGTGGCTGCGGAGGTTGGGTCCTATAGCTACTTTAAATCCTCACAAGAGCTATAATAAGGAAGCAATGAGTAGGCTGATAGGTGGGAATACTTGATAATCTCCAAGTGAAGAGGTGGGTATAATGTGAGACAACCCTATGTTGGAAATTAACACTAATTAGGCTGTAGGAGGTAGGCAGTGACACAGGTGTGAGTGTGACACCTGATTGGTTCTCAGTTAGTGATAATTAAGAGATGTGGGAGATCTATCACTTTAAATACATGCCACTGTTGTGACACCAATGTGATCACTTAATAATGAGCAGCATGAGTACAAATCGAATGAGTCTGCTGTCGAAGTCAGGGGCGTGTCTAGAAAATGGCATGGGGTAGCACAGGCCACCCCTGAAATCTGATAGGCCACCTCAGGTACCATTCCTCTGTAATTGGCTATCTGCCCAGTCAGTTTGAACTGTTTGACCAGTAAATTGAATTTTCGTTTATAGGTGCAATTCAGCCTTAAATACTTGAGAGGTAATGTGCAAGAGTAGTGGCTAGCCTGACTAATTTTACTAATAAATTGATACAACTGTTAAAGAAAAGTGTTCACACAGCTTATTTATTTTATTTTTTTGGCACTTTATACTTGCTATTGCACTATTTACTTTTGGAGGAACAATTTCTTTAACAAAGTACAGAAGCTTTATTTTACATTTGTGTAGTGTCACTTTGTTGTGTTGTGGTTGGTCTATTTATTTTTTAAACTAAACTATAAACAACTATGTAAGACACTACAATGCTAGTTATTAAAGTAGGTATGAGTACTCAATACAAAAATTGTAAATTAAAGGTATGTCGACATTGCAGCCCGCAGCAGCGCTCATACTTCATGCCACCCCTGCATATGTCCTTGCCCTTCTTGGGCCACCCCAGTTAAAAAAAAAAAAAAAGTCTGAACATGCCGCTGGTTTACATCAGCCTGAAAAGGTGATTAACCTATCTTATTAATGATGGTTGGTGTGAGGTGAAGTGCATGCATCACTGAACGCATGATAAGTTTTTATGTTCACCAGGCTTAGAGCTAACAGAGGTGTGTCCACCTCTCAGCTACTGTAGTGAGTAACCTACCCCATATTTTCTGCTCCGGCTGCTCACAGACCTCTCCTTGGTCCCCGACAGTGAAGTCATGTTGGAGGTGAGAGGAGGGGAGGCAGGAGAGGAGAAAAAACCTCTGCTGCTGCTTCACATTCAAAACGAGAACACCGGATCGATTTCAATTAACCACACGCCCCTGCAGTTTGCTCTTCTCAATCTGGAGGCAACCTCACGCCGCTTCCAAATGCATATGGACACCGGTTACATCCCCATTGCGCCGGAAAGGAGCACAAAATCCTGGATGTTTTTCTTTTTCCACGGTTTGTTGCCTCTTGAATCACTTCTTTTTAAAAACTGAGTATTCACACAGGTCGGGCGAGAGAGCAGACCGCTCCCTGTCAGCAGCTCTGCGCTGAATGAACCTCTCTGCTCAGCAGCGCTGCGCACTCAGCCGGTCCGCCTCTCTCCATCAGCTCTGCGTCTGATTCCGGCCAGGTAACACGAAATCTCCCACCTGGGGCAAATTCCGTCTCATGGGCTACCGATAAAGTCACGACTCATTAGATCGAGTGAGATGCGGCTGGCGCAGACCCCCCGGCGGAGGAAGTCGGTTCCTCGTTGTTTATACTTGTTACTCTCCTCCTGTTGACTTCCCCAGGCTCCGCTCTGCGCTGAAGCCAGCAGTGGACTGAGGAGACAGGAGAGAGGCGCACATCTGGAGGAGGGCGGGGCCGGCCTGCCCCTCATCATCCACAGGCCAATACACATCCAGAGGCTCCGGCTGAGTGGCATGTAGACGGCTGCCTGTGTGGAGGGAGAAAACTGGACTTTTTGGATGGAGGTTTGTAAAATTGTTTTATGGATGCTGTTAGGATGATGTGGTTGTGTGTTTTTGACATATAAAGTAACATTTCAGAATAAGAATCAAGGGTCTATTTATCATTGAGAACGTTAAAGTCCTTATTTTTTTCCCATGGTATTTTTTTAGGTTTTAGAAATGTTGATAAAACAATAATAATAATAATAATAATAATCAGGGATGCACAATATTTGATTTTTGCCGATATTTAATGAATCATTTGGGTGATAATTGATACAGATATTGATTTATCTTCTTTTTCCCCTGCCTAATATTAGTGATCATCAAGTCTCTTCTGTAGTGAAATAAACATGTACACCAAATACAATGCCTTTTAGTAGTAGTCAACAGATTATTGGCCTAGTCAATTATTGGGGCCGATATTTGGCATTTTGCCAATTGTCTGTATTAGTCTGTGTTAGCATGGGAGGAACTTTTACTTTGTAAAGGAGCTGTTTTTATTTATTCATTTTTGTGTTCAAGTTTGTTATATTTCAAATTCTAAATATTGCCGGAAAGATTTTTGTTTTGTTGTCAATACATATCAGTTACAAATATCGATTATTGTTATCGGTATCGGCCCTGAAAAAACAGTATCAGTCGACCACTGCTTTATTCATTGTGCAAAAAAGGAAAAGGCAAGTTGGCCGATTATGATGAACGATAATGTGCCAATATTATTGTGCATCCCCAATAATGATAATGAACAATTGAACTGAAGCACTAGGTTTATTTTAGGCTAATTCCAGTATTTTAGATGAAATAGAATTAAATGTATCTACTTAAAAGGCAACACAGTAAAGCAATTATCATTTCCCCCTCAGCGTTTTATATTAGACAGTGAAGAAAAGAAACACCAAATAGATGTTTAAAGGTCCAGTCTGTAGGATTTAGTCATGTTGCATCGCGATGTTGCTATGGAAGCCCAGAACAGACAAACCAAACATTAGCTTTAAATAGGGCCATTTTGTATTCACAAAAAAAACATTTCCATGTCATTTTTACCTTGGCCACCATAGTTAGCAGCCCCTCTTCAACGAACCGAACAGCATTGGAGAACCTCTAATTAGTAATGTGAAACAGTTTCTTTTCAGTGTTTTTACTGGTTTAAATGACTTAGTCTGTTTGCTTTGGAGAAGAGGAGACCTCTGCGGATAACAATGAAAACTGAAGCAATCTAACCAGGAGTTCACATTTGGCACATGGAGGAAGTGTCAGCTGGTTGCAATCTGCAACCCTCATCACTATATGCACTAAATCCTCCACTCTGCTCCTTGAGTAAATGAAATTTACAGAAAACATTATTGAACAGTCAACTCAATTATTAACCCAAACAGCTCAACAAGTGACAAGTGAGTGGCTCTGTGCACTTATTTTCTTTAATTCCTTAATTAACCTCCTAATTAACTCCTTAATTAACGAAGTAAACTACCGACAAGTTAAAAGCATTTCAGGATGGAGATTAAGAAAAGCACTGAGTTACAGATGGATATTATGTGAGGCTTCGGCACATGGACATGGATGTTGACAAACAAGGCAGCTGATCTGTGTCATGACGACTCTGATCTTTGAATATTCAATATGTGCACTTTTTGGCCCCTGCCGCTCTTTTTTTCCTGACCCACATGTGTTTAGAAAGTGATCTGCAGTCATTTCTGTCAGTCTGCATATCAGTCAAAAGGTCCGTTAATTTAAGTGTAGGCCTATGTGGTAAACCAAATAGAGGAAAATAAGGAAAGAGTGCAGGATTAAGATCCAGGCCTGTGGATGAGTCAAAAATTCAATATAAGATCAGTAGTTTTTCTGCATTAATTTATAATGCCTTTACTAGAGGAGACACACATGCATAAAGTCATGAAGTGTTTTTAGGAAGCATTGTGTTGTAAAGGGGAGCAGTTTGAGTGATTACACAGTGCCCTCTACTGTTGTCATAAAGTTATTACTGAAGCTTTTCAAACACCCAACAGCTGAGTGAATACAGAGCATGCTAGACTGCTTTCAACATTATGGTAATCATGCCATTTTTTACTTCTTCATTTTTATAGAGCTCTGCCCCATTATTTTGAAGCACATTTGACACACATCTATTGTGAAATAAAAACTGGGCAACAGGAAATATGTTCTCACACAGGCTATATTACAAAAAAGAGGCACTATCTTACCATTTACAATCAGACATGTTTCTCTCTCTGCAAAATACATTTTAAAACGTCACAGTAGAAAAAAGTATGACTGTATATAATAAAGTTAATGGTGGTTTAATTCTACGTAGCTGCTTTGGTTTCAGGTCCTGGTGTATTTTGCGTTCTGGCTCACTGCCAGATTTTCAGCAGAAACAAAAGTCACACTTTCATCAGAAGAGCAAGTTAAACCATTGAAAACTGTTCAGCTCAGATTCAGCTACAGCACATGGTGATTTAATATGTTAATATCTATCTGTATCCATATCTATATCTATCAGAATGGACTACCACCTGTATAAATGTAATTTAATGTCGAGTAGGTAATTCTGTCAGGTACAAAAATTTATCAGAATGGACAGAATGTCGTGCTGTTGGATGATGGTGGTTTTACATACTGAAATGTTTGGTTTCTTATTTTTTTAATGTGTCTGAACAATCCCAGGAGGGATGGGTCATGTGAATGAAAAAACACAAAAATAAAATATTCATTATTTTATTCCTTTATTTACCCATGCAGACAGAGAAAAGTTCATTATGGGGAAAACAAAACGTTTATAAGACAGTTTTGCTTGTTCTCTGCAATGAGCATAAAGACAAGCTGCCAAAGGCTGGTATGAAGTTACATAATGAGTCACAGCAGGAATGGGAAGTAAACAAAGGTAAATCACCCTGAATAAAGGATGTTGGTGTTGAAGAAAAGAAGGTGATATAGTATAGAATACTTGTCCACAATAGGATGCAATACTCCATGGGAAAGCACACAGGTGTAGTGAGGGTATATGCACGTATACAGGATATACCTCTTTTTCTGGCTGTTCACAGAATATTCACTTATAGCCAAAAATCCATTGGAATATATGAGAGTATACCCACTTCCTCCTCCGCAACCTGCTCCTATAACTAGCAATATTCCCACCCCATTAGCTGCCACAATATCACTGCTTGGGCATCCAGTTTTAACTCCATATATCATTTAATAGAAAGAGATCTTTTTTAGACAATTGATGTGAAAACTTGTAGGCTACTATAATAATGTAAAACTTAGGCCAGTGCATTGTAGCGTATAGAAGCCAAAGGAGGCAGTAAAAGAAGAAGAAGAAGAAGAAGTAAAAGTGTCATAGTGGTTTTCTTTGCAGTTTTTGATTTCTAAGTAATCAGTGCTATAACTCAATTAAAAGTGTCTGAGTGTCACTATATAAACAAAAAAATTAATAAAAATATTTAAAAAATAGTGCTGCTCTCCCCCTATATATGCAAAATGGTTTAGTCTATAGCATTATATATATATATATATATATATATATATATATATATATATATATATATATATATATATATATATATATATATATATATATATACATATATATGTATATATATATATATAGCCAATATCTGTAATGCCGATATATAGCAACTAATATGGCCAATGTCGATATATCCATTTTTTTCCTCACCTAATTATAGTGATCATCAAGTCTCTTTTAGGTTAATTAATATCATATTATTCAAACTCTTATGATGGCCCACTAGAAGATGGAGACTAAAATGCTATGCTTTCCAAATCACGTCATATTTATTCATTTTTCAAAATAAGAGCAATACTTCAACTACACGTTCAATTGCCAATTAAAATTGAAAAAAAATTGTGATATCAGCAGAAATCAGCATGTTGCCTTCGAGGGCTGTGGCTCCTGAATTGAGTGTTTGTGAAATGACTGCTTAAGTTGCTGGAGGACCAACATATACTGTCATATCATTCCCCAAAAAAGGGGGGAAGGAACAATTGGGTTTCAATAAAAGAAAAGAAAGGAAAGGGAAAAAAAAACATAAACTGACTTATAAAAATAAATAAATAAAGACAAAATGATAATAATATTAGAAAACATAACCAGAAAAAAATATTATAAAAGATATGGAATTTAAAAAATGGATCCATGGAAAATTGAACAGAATTTTTCTAGCTTTTTTGCCCCTATCATAGTATTGAGATTGTTTTGCATCATCGTCCTCCGCTGCTTTAGGTGGCGCTACGTATCATTAAAGTTGCTTTACGATCCGCGATCACCACCAAATAAAAGCTGGTAGTTTGTTGTATGTGCTGTTTATAATAGATCCGTGGTGCTGTTTCGCAGGGTGTGTGCGACATGTTGCTTTAACTATATTAAATATTTGATCAGTTTCGAAGTTTTGGAGCATCTGTTCAGTCCGCGAGAAGCAGCGTATGTGTGCAAGTTTTTACTGATGCTGGTAGCCATCTAGTGAAACAAACAGCAGAATTTGATAATCATAAGGTGAGTGGCTCATTTCGTTTTGCCCTGAGGAAAATGTGTCAATCACTATGCGGTTTCAGCTGAGTTTGAAGAAGTGCATGCAGCAGATAATGCATTAACTGTTTGATATAATTCATAAAGATAGCTTCCCGAAGCTATAGCCTATGGCGATTAATAGTTTCAACTGCAACATAACTTGATACGAGCCGTTTTTTCGTATAACATGCGTCAGTAATAGACAACAGTCGGCGTTGGAATTGCTCGGGATTTTTGTCGGTGCGTTTGTTTACAAATTTAGCATGTTAGCTAAACTGCATAAACGTTTCATAGAAGTTCCAGCTTGATTGCGCTAGCAACCAGTCTCCTTTGTCTGGTCTCTTAACGTGTCAACTCGTGTATTGGTGAAACATCCAGACTTGATTATTTGTTGTTTTTGCACGGTGTTTGCACATGTTAGCGAAAGGCAGAGTTGTATTTTGGGCACGTTATTTTTCTTTTTTAAACTCCCTAACAACGTACCTTAACGGTACTGACTCTGTGCACTAACGTTAGCTCGTCTGCAGCGGTCAGTTGCAAAGTGTTTTGATCCCGTTTTGTAGCGACATGCTTTTCTGTTTTCGCTAATTCACCTGGCATATGTAACTTTAAGCAGAGTGAAGATGGTACCTTTGGCCTAACATGGCCTAAATTTGAAGCGGAAGTATGTCCTACTCAGAGTGTCCAAATGTTGTTGGTTAAACAATAAAAATGTATCTACCATACATCATAACCTGCTGTCAGAGATGGATGAAGAGCCCTGAAAGATTATACTTGTATAAGTACATATATCATAATCATAACAACAACAACAACAATAACAATAATATCTTACCAGAAAATTACTTTGGTATAAGTTTAAGTACACGATGATATGCAGTATTTAACGTGTAAGCAATGTGCAGATGCATACATGTACAACAGTAATTTGTCTACTGCATGCTTTTAAAATGCTTTTGCTTTGTTTTGTGGGGTTTTAGTCTGTCACTTGTCACTTTGACAACATGTGGTTTCTATAATGTCTGACTTTTTCTAAAAGTTGAATTAAAAAATAAGGGTTGTGTAAACAATTTTCCCTCATCCTTTTCTCTCTCTCTTCCTCATCTGTCGCTCAGCTGTCAGCCCTGGCGCCCCCCAGGTGAAGGAAATCAGCCCTGGTAAATGTCACACCTTCGCAATTCAGTAGACACCGGATCCAATGTAAGGGAAGGGTCACACTAAATCATACAACAATGAAAGGTAACCCATTATAAATCACCCCCCCACCACCCCCCACCACCATCGTGGACACAGGATGAGACAGGCTGGTCTGTCTTGCTCCCTTTCTCTCTCTTTCTATTTCTTTTTCTCTCAGACTCCAAAATCCAATCAAATGGTAAAAGTAAACAGTGCTGATTGAATATAAATCAAGATAATGTTAGTGTGTTGCCTATTTCTTGCCTAAAATGTTTTTAGAAACATGTTTTAATGCCCCACTTACTATTTCCTACACAATGAAAAAAAGAAGCTGAAAAATCTGAGATCAAACTGTCAAACGTAGCAGCACTGATCAAAGATCAAGCTTCTGTTACGGAGTTGCCTATACGTCTTACCTCAAATGTTTCAAAAACATGTTTTAGCTGTTTAGCTGTAATATGAGACTGTTTTTAACAGCCAGGTGCCATTACGTCACACAAACAAGAGCACATTACTGGAACAGCACAGTGCATTCTGGTAGTTGTAGGTTGTTTTTGTTTTTTTTTAACGTCTTAAGCAAAAGCAAATGCCACAGCCCATTCTCTCTGTTTTCTCAGGTCACGTTGCACCAATTTAAAAAGTATTTGCATCTTTACTGCATAGACAGTCTAGTTTTATGTGAGGACCCTCTTTATATCACTTAAATACTTCTTTAAGAGTCAGCGTAATCTTGAAATTATATTTCAGGTGGAACTCGAAAACGCAGAAAAAGGGAACCTCAAAAGACACTAACAAAGAAAACCACCTCGGACACTGTCTCATTTCAAGCCACAGAGGAATCAAATCCTGTACCAGGCAGTGTTGTCACCGACGTCTGCCAGTCCACGGGAAGTTCCTCACCAAGCACTCCAAAACGAGGCAGGGGACGAAGGAGACAGACACAAGAAGCCCTCCTCACCTCCACACCAGTCCGCAGCTCCTCCACTGACATCCTGTCCAACAACTCAAAGTCTCCTCCTGGAGCAGAACAAGTGGAGCCAGAACACACTAAACTCATCACAAAGTTAAAGGTGTTGGATCATATTTTCACTGATCGTGTTTCTGCATTTTTAGCCCACAGATTTTTCTCATTACACAGGAAATAGCAGTGACATTCTTCAACTCCTTTTTGACATCTGTTCTGTTGTAGACATCAGAGGGAGATTCACCACGCTGCAAATCAAAGTCTCAGAGCAGACGAAGGAGGGCTCACGCTTCCCAGCCCAGACCAGTTAGAAAAAGGGCGAGGAAGGAGCAAACACAGGCCTGCAGTAAAACCAATGGATCTCCAGCCAAGTGCCGGCGAGGCAGGACGCGGAAATTGGAGACACGAAATTTACAGAGGGAAAGCACGACTCAGTCATCAGAACGCTCAAGACCAAGATTCGAACTGGAGAAGCCTGACACAGCAGAGCAAGGTAATGTCTTCTACATGTCATGCAGAGTCACCATAATGCTTTTAAGAAATTTGAGACATTGTGTATTTTCTGCATAGATGCAGTTTTTGTAGAATCAGTTTTTTAATCGTGTTGTTCTCTGTGTGGAGTTGTATTTGCAAGGGTAGCTACTTCAGCTTGTAGCTTGTTTTAAAAAGTCAGGTGAGCATGTTTATCTGCTCTAATTCTGTGTTATTGCTGCCCCCACCACCCCCACCACCCACCCACCCAAAAGACGAGTCTTTGCTGTCTTCAGATCTATCGATAGAGCTGAGCATCCCTGAGGAACAGCTGCCATCTTTGTCCTTCCCAGAAGATGAGGAAAGTGATGAGGAAGAGGAAGAGGAGCTACCAAGCTTCTTGGTGGAGTTGGACAAAAGTGAGAGATTGCAGTAACTGAATGCTTACAGACAAAGATTAGATACGAACTGGGTTGTGTGCACATAGTACACACTTCAACTGGATTGTTTTTGTCTTTCAGAGCCCCTGTCCATCACAGAGGGGGTCTTTGTCTGGTATAAATTCAGAAACTATCCCTTCTGGCCTGGATTGGTAAGTTCAAAAGCCTGTGAGGATGGTTAATTTCCTGTAAGCACATTTTTACATTTTTTAGAAGGAACAACACATTTGTCTCATAACCAGAAAAGCAATTCCTCACATGTGAGAAGCTTGAACTTGTAAATCTTCTGCACTTTTGCTCAGTCAGTGTCATTAACAGTTATTATGGAAATTGTTTATCAGTTTTCTGTCATGCAACCAAATGGATTAGTTAACATGTAATTTTAGCACAAATAAACACTGTGCTTGTTATAGCTATGCAGTTAAACTGTAGCGTCACCTTCATATGAGAGGTAGATGATGTTTGCTGGGGAAATTAAATTAAAGTCCATTACGGCCTTGAAATATTGGTGAACTCAAATATGACCTGTAATGGTGATATTTAAAGGTCAAGTATGTAAGTAAACACTGAAAACCTTAAAATCTGTGGTGTTTTTTTTCTGCAGGTAAAAAGTGTGAATCGTAAACAGAAAAAAGCCAGCATCATGCTCATTGATGGCCCAATGATTCACAAAAAGAAAGGGTAGGAAGTCAAATTTGTCACTGCTTTGTTGGTAAAATGCCTCTGTCCCTTTTAATGTGAACGACTGTACAGTCTGATGTCATTAAACTTGGCTGCAAAAATCGAGATGTTGAAACAAAAAAAAATAATGATTCAAATGCTTAAATACTTTCAAATGATCAAGCGTTTGGTTTTGAGTTGTATGCTTGTGTTCTTGAAGGTTTACTGTGGCCCTGAAAACCCTGAAGCCTTTTGACTGTGAAGAAGCTAATGAGCTGGTGGTAAGAATTGCTTATAAATAAACACTACATTAAAAAAGTGTGGCAGAGTATCTTTATCTCTCATACTGATGTTGTCACAGCGTAAAGCCAAAGAACAATATGATGCTGCTATTGAGTGGTCCTTGGAGCTCATAACAGACTACAGAATACGCATTGGTAAGTAATGTCCATTTAATGCAGACAGAAACAGATAAAAGCCAGTGATGCAAAAATTAAATCTACAGTAGGCCTTCTCATTTTTTTTTTTTTTTGTCTTTGCAGCATGTGGCTCATTTTCTGGCTCCTTTCTTGAGTACTTTGCTCATGACATGAGTAAGTTTCGTTGTGTGACATTCATTAACATGGCACCTCTGAATATCAGGCCACTGCAGAGTGAAAACCTGCAGCCGTACTTGGTCTTGACGATGCTCTTCACTCTCTGTAACTCCTCCAGGCTACCCAGTGAGGAGGAAGTACCCGCAGGCAGCCTCGGAAAGACTAACCATCGCCAGTGATTTGATGATGGAGGCGCCATGTGATGATTATAAGGAGGACAGCTTTAATGATCAGCACGAGGAGGTCAGCAGGAGTTCAAAAAGGCTGCTGCCAGACCGGAGTCATGCCGCCCACAACCGTGCTAATGAGAAGCTCGTACATTTCATAGTGAAGCAGCGCATGGTGGAAGGACGCCTTCTGGTATGTTTTAACTGGAGTTTTTGTGTTGCTGTAATGCTGTTGTAGTTCTTGCAAACACTTTGTCAATATCAGTAGATTATATGTATATGTGTTTATATGTAAAGACATATGTGCAGGTGCATCCCTCCGTCAGTGCCATGTAATTTGACAAAATAAGCAATTTTTGCATGTTTAACTATCAGCAATGATTGGACGGTTATTCGTTGGAATAAAATTCCTCCATGTCCAAACAGATGTTTTCCATGTACCTGACACTGGACATGGGATTTGCCTGCTCACTTTAAACAGCACTTAGACTAATTAATTACTGCAACATTATAGGGCCAGTTCAGCTTTTTCATTAATTGAGAATATTAATGAAAGAAATAATTTTGTCTGAAGTTTCTACATGTCTGTTATTTTGTTTTGTATTGGACATTTGAGTCTCTGTTAAAGTGCAAATGAAAGATCCACTGTGAGATTTTAGTGTCATGAAACAATCAATTTATTTGTCACGTGGAATCCTGTGAATACAATTTCAGTGAAATGTTATCTGTCAGCCCCATCAGCTGTGCATTTAAAAAAGCGTGATAATAATATGTCTGTAAGGGGAGGGCCTACTAGATGTAAGAAGAACAAGAACATTTCCAGGCATCTCTCCTCCAGCTCCACTAAGTTTGTGCTTAATTTCTGCTGGTACGTCTTGTGTTGATGGTTCTTTTGTTGCGGTGGTGGCATGTGGCTGCAAGTCAAGTCTTACCAGGATGAGGAAACACTCTCCTGCCAACTTTTAGCTAGCTTACCAGGTCGAAGTTTTCAAATGTAAACATTGAGGAAAAGTAGAGTGGGCACAGGTCAAACCAGCATCCTGCTAGCCGTTGTAGAGGTGCTGGAAAAACAAACTGGACCATCCTCATGCGAAATTAGTTTCCAAAAGGAAAAGGAACTGTTGTGTATGGTTGTTGTGTAGGGAACTGTGATTTCCTTTGATTCACTGATATTTGGCTAAATCCTGGGCAGCACCATCTAGCCAGGTGACTCTTTTTCCATATTCTGATCTGACAGCAGAGGACAAGAGAAGGAGAGAGGGGGCAAGGATTAGGACAGCCTTCAAAATTGGCTTCGTAACCAGTCGGCCGGGGGACCACAAGACTGCCATGGTTGACTCGTGCACTTAGCTCCTTGAACACATCCAGTTAGCCCTTGGACTTGGATCCCAGCATCATAAAACTCGGCTGGGGGTTTACAAAGCCAATTTTTGACAGCTGTCTTCATCCTTGTACACATTTCCCAGGCTTTTGTGGAAGTTTATAAGGGCTCAGTCTGCAACAAGAAGTTCTATGACAGCTCTTTGTTTCTGATGAACCTCAAGAGCAGTGGCCATGTTGAACTTTGCTGCGGGGCTATAAGTCCTGTAAACAAATGTTTTCACATTAATCTGAGGAAGAACCATACAGAAATATGTGTACCAAATTTGAACAAGTTAGAAAAAAGTCTCTGCTTGCAATTGAGCTGGCGGCAAAGCTGTCTCAACTCCCCCTCGTATAATCCCATGTGACAAAAAATGATCGATTGATTGAGGGTAGAAGCTCTGCAGCAGCAGAGAGAAATAAAAAAAGGAAATATGGCTCATCCTTTTAATAGATATTGTATATAACTCTACAATAGAGCCTGCAAGAACCACGCTTCTGGTATCACTCTCTTTACAGGCTGTAATCCGTGGCCAGCAGCAGTCACGATGGCTTTGCTCCTTTCTGAGTGCGCGCCCGAGGCGGGTGGTGAACATATACCTGGAAGATGACCAGCAGCTGGACCAGGTCTACTGGTACCTGAATGAGCTCTATGCAACGGCTATAGCCACCACCCCCTGCCTGGCTGAGATGAAATCCATAGAGCGAGTCCCCTTCGTCCTGGATGTGCTTCTTCCTGAGGTTAGCGTAAGATTTCGTCAGGGTTTGTTTTTTTATTAGTCTTTCAATCATAGCATATGGTAAGTTCTCTAATATGTAGTTCACAGTTTATGATGTGCAGGTGTTGTAAGACATTTATCCTCCTGTGCAGGCCATCATCTATGCCATAGCTGGAGTGGACAATGTCTCGGTAAAAAAGGCAGAAGAGAAGTACCTAAAGGGACGATGTATAAGTCACAGGTAAGAGTTTGATGAGTAAAAACATTACACTTTTTTACACTAAATACCGAATGTGGTTGGTGGCTGTTTTTCTCATCTCTCTTTAATTTCAGGGAAAGACAAGAGTTTGATCTCATGATTGAGCGGCAGATGAGGAAAAAGTCTCAGTGTCAGAACCTTGTGATCGTCTCTGACCCCATCAGTTAGAGGCTTGAGTATTGTAAAACAGGAGATTATTTTTGTATTTTTTTTTTTGTTTACAAAAGATGTAGCAGTATTTGCATGGCTCACAATCACTGATAAACCGTGTCAAATCAATCTACCAACTGTGCTTTGCATTTTAAGATACAAACTTGTACATACTGAATTTTAAGCGTCTAAGCTGTTCAAACGGGGAGCTTATAAGCAACTGGTTCATAATGCCTACAGTAATAATAACAAGTCTTCATTTTTTATATTAAAGACTTATGTCTGCATATGCTTATCTGCTTGTGTTGCAACATTATTTTTCTAAGAAACCATTTTGTTTGTTTTGTTTGCAGTAAATGCTCTTACACACTAAATGATGGATTTACCAAAAAAAATACTTTTTTAACACAAATCGTCTTCACACCAGTGTTGGGAAAGTTACTTTTGATAAGTAATAGGCTAAAGATTATTAGTTACCCAGTTAAAAATTTAATAAGTAATCTAACTATTTTAATTACTTTATCAGAGTAATGTCATTCATTACATTTGATTACTTTTCTTTTGTAAGTGATTGTGGTGACATTAACTCTACAGCAGATGTGTCCTTGGTTCTTGCATTGAGCATTTCAGTGAAAATGAGCAATAAAGCTGAAAAAAAGGTCCAGAAAGAGGCCCTGCCAAAAGAAGACATTCCTGCGTGGAGAAAAGATACAAAACAACTGAATGAATGTCTTATTCAAAATATAAAATCTTCAGCGAAAATGATGTATTGGAATGTTACTCCTTTATAATCACCAACATTTTGATAAGTAGTCAGTCAGTCAGTTTAATAACATACTGTGTTTTCTTTTAGCTGTTTACAATTACATTTATTCTGTAATTTATATGTAACTAGTTACTCCCCAATACTGATCACAACACAATCCCCCTGTTGATACATGACCTTTACAGCACAACTAGGAGAGCACAGGTCAAAAATTATCTTCTGAAGGTGCCTAGTGTCGTTTTAAATGGAATTAGCTATTTTTATGAAACATTTTTCATTCTCACCATACACTGCAGTCTATTTGGGACATGACCAATTAAAACATTATTGTACTGAAAGGAGGGGAGAAGAAATCTTGTGCTGTTAATCACTGTATACATCAGCATATCTGGGGTTTTTTCAGTCATTATCTTAGAATATTGACCTATACACATTATTTGGTATTTTTTAGACTCAGTTTTTTTCTCACTTATTGAAGTGGATATTATTTTTGGCATTTTTGTAACAGCTTTGGTCAGCTGTAAATTTAAGAACTTTTGATGATTTTTATTTATTTATTTTATCTTTAGTATCAAAACACCATAAGCACCTTTTTATCCAATATCAACAAGATGAAGTGCCTGCCGCAGTTCTGTCATCCTGCTGCTGTTTGCAGTACAAGTTTTATCTGCTGTACTACCAGACCACAGTGCAGCGTCTCCCCAGCTGTGAGATAGCTGAACACAACACCATCACAAATGAACACAAACTTTAACTGCTCTCGTTTACGTCTGCACTACACGCTCCACAGGCTGCATTAGAATTTGTCATTGTTAAATATGTGTGTGTGTGCATATGTGTGTGCGTGTGTGTGTGTGTGTGTGTGTGTGTGTGTGCGCGTTTTTTCACCATTGTGGTTATAATTCAACACTGAGCCCGAAAGAGCAGTTGCTGATGTTGCACAACTTCCTTTTCTCCAACATGATCTCATTATTATTGTCATACAGCGCAGCATGAGTGTGACACTTGCACAAATGCTATGAAAACACATTACCATCAACCTTGATTTACTGCCTTCTCTAATATTCTTTTTTTTTTAAATTTATTAATGACGCCTGGTACTACTGTCATCGCCAGCCTTGACAGCTATTGGCAGCTCCATTGTTTTTCCCTTGATGTCCATATATATATATATTATATATATATATATATATATGCACACACACAGTATATGTATATGTTTTATATTTATAGGCATGCTCGCTAGCTCTTTCTAGTCTTTATTTTTTACCTATTTACCTTTAAAACATGTTTTTAATTTCTCTTTCTAAAATCTTCAGCCTAATACTGTCACATATGATTGTTCATGACAAAAAACATTAGCATGACTCTAATCGCACTTTGGGACCGAAGAAATATGCGCTTTTTAAGCACCAAAAAAACCCAAACACACATTGAATATTAACATATTGCTGTTATCAAAAGAGCAGAGAAAACAGAGAGCTACAAAAAGGCGTTTTTGCTTGGGGGTTTTGCTTGGGTTTGGAGGTTTTGCTTTTTTTTCCATTTTTTTTTCATTAGTAGGGTTGTTGGATACATGAGACTCGCATGTATGCACAGCAACAATGCAAAAAAATGTTTGACCTATAAAATGTGAAGAGAGGATAGTTATACACAAATCCCTTATGTGCAAGTCTATCAAAAAACAACTTTCATGAGGGAAAAAGGTAATGCCTGCACACTTACTCCATATCGCACAAGTTTATTGAAGACAATGTTTCGATTCTGCCTGGATCTTAGTCATTTCCAATATAATATAAAATGTGACCCATATGGACTTCTTTTCTACGATTTTCTTTTGGTATATAGGCTGTTTTGTTTTGTTTTTTCAGATCTTGGTTGTAACCCACTGATGTTGTGTATCCTTAAGCCCAGTGACATAGACAGAGACATTAAATGTGATTTTGGGTCATAAACATAAATGTGATAATATAAAAAGTACACCAGTACACTAGCCATTTATACAACAGCAGTCCCTTATGAACAGGCTTTTTAGCTCCAAAATAAGTTTTACGCCCAAACAGTAGGGGGCAGCAGTACACCGTGACTGTGCCTTGTTTGTCAGGATTAATGCCGACGAAGAAGAAGTGCACCGAGCACTTTCCAATGGTAGGAAATGGCGCTCTGCGCTGCAGGAACCTGAAGTCAGAGGAAGCATCTCCTACTTGTCAGTCAGTTGAAGCGCCCACGGGGCTCTACGCATGAGTCGTACTTTGAAAAGAAGCGGATTATGACAGAGGAGAAAGGGGATCGGGAGATTCGTCGAGCAAAACAAAACACCCGTGGCTGTGATAAAGCCGTCAACATCCTCGGACAGGTAGTGAACCGTTAACGGTGTTAGCAGCTAGCGGCTCGTCGCATCACGTTTTCCAGCGCTGCTGAACGATAGCCGACAAGGCTAGCTTACTGAACACACCTACGGTGGCTAAATTCCCTGAAAAGATTCACAGTAAGAACTCAATTTGTCGCTCACGAAGTCCGGATGTGCCGTGATGTTGCCAGTAGCTACAAGCTAGATTTGTAATGCTAGTTTATGTTACACCAAAGCACGTTTACACTGTTCCGGCTACAGCTAAACCAACACTACTGAATTGCCCGTAACGCTACCTAGCTACATTTATAAATTCAAGTAAAGACAAGAGTCGTCGCCTGCTGGCTCTAGTGAAGTAATAACATTGTTTGTAAGCCCTAAAGTGGATCACAGAACTAACGTTGATTTGCTAGCATTGACGCAAGCAGTCGCTATACGTTAGCGAAAGTAGCAGTGTACCTAATGCTATACTAGCTAGCCGCCCTGACTAAACTGGCTTTAGATGTTCACCAGTGTTGTAGTCAGTCGATTTGTTGTATCACACACCAAACAAATTAACTTGAGACATAGCGTGAAATAACTTATACCATGTGTGCATATAGTTAGGTCAGATGGCTCAACTTCAACGGTGATCTGTGACGAACTGTAATCCTGCGTGACCTTGCAAGCTAATTGTATAGCCTGCTAATGTACTAAGAAAAGTGTGTAAAGCAGCCACTAGCCTGTATTCTCCTCTAACGTCAGATAATATTCGCATTGTTTTTGCTATGTCATCACAGCGCTGTTCATTACATAGCAAGAAAGCGATCGATGGTTTGTTTACATTTTGTCAAGCTAACACAAGGCTAACAACTGCAGCTGATGAAGCTAATCTGTGCTCCGCAGTTGCTAAAAACCGAGCTAACATTAGCAAGTGAATTGGTGTGTTTAAACATCTATAAAGTCTCAATATTGTTTCATTATTTTGGCAATTACATTAAAAAGTTGCTCTGGTAAGTAACAAGTTGCGTGATTTGCACATTTTATGGGTTGTCACATGCCAATGTTGACACACGTGAGTGCTCGATGTATTTGCTAAAGCCAGATTTGCTTTCTTTAAACGGGTTGACGGTTATTGTGAAGCCTTTGCTGTCAATAGTCTAACAGTGTGGCGGCGCTTTTAAGTGGATTAATAGGTCATCGTCATAGTATGTCTACATGTTCAGCCTCACGCTGTGGCATGTAGCTGCGCATTGACAGGCTTGTTGCGCGGGAGTTCACTTGAATCCTCTGTGTTTTGCATTGTGGTCACAGAGGGCAGTATTGTGTCCTACTTTGCACACTGTGAAACTGACAGGCAAATTTCCATTGAAGTCGAGTTGGCCTTGAAAACACCAGTGTGTATGTACCATACTGCTGGAGATTATGTTATCTTGTTGGAGCACTAGTGCAGTAAGAAGGCTGAGAGACAGCAATAAACATTTAACCACAGACTTGGGTCAGATGTGGCAATAACATAAGAATAAACAGAATTCAACGCAGGGTAAAAGAGTAAGACAAATAAAAGAGTTAAGGCATGTAAGCAAATGTATTTTTAAAACATGCTTTTCAGAATGTTCGGATTTTGTGAACTTTATTGGCACAGACGAGGGTTTAAAAATAGGCAACTTCAGGGTGTATTCAGACTAATGTTAAACTCTTTATCAGGACTCACTGTCAGAACTCGCATCTGCAAAAACAGATGTGCAGCATTATGTCTTGTGTTGTTGATTAAAAAGCAAACCCAGTCGCAGCACCAGCTGTCAGCAAGTTTGCTGACAGCATGTTTCCTGACAACTGGGGGTACAACTGTGGTGTGAAAGAAAGACCTCTTTTGTACTGAATAACCCAGCTGAGCAGATAATGACTGAAGTGCATCCATGGAGTAGGGGAGCTCAGATATAGTTTTTTAACCAGTTGCCATCAAAGTTGGAAAATAACTTTTTTTTTTCACTGCCACTTTGACTTGTGGATTCCCAAATTTATTAACCACTCAGTAGATAACCATTGTTTTCATGCCCAGGGAGTAAAGCAAATCTACCAACCACTTGCATATACCTGCGTTTGGCTGGTGCTTATTTCCAACCCTGGTTGTCATTGTACTTTCACTTATTGATAAACTTATCCAGGACAGGGTGAAATTGACAAAATCAAAAGTGTAGAAACTCACACTTGCAGTATTTAGAACAACTTAATTGCAACACCAAATCATATCAGTTTGTTGTCTTCACCGGGATCATTATGGATGAAGTCCACAAGCCGAAATGCATCAGTCTTGCATTAAAGTTGTTTCTACACCTTTGATTTATCTCCCTTCTTAATGCATCTTGAAAGTAGGTAAAGTTATTCCAGAAACCCTTATCCTGCTTCTGACATTGACAAAATAAAACTTTGTCCTCACAACTTAATCAGCAAGTTTACAGTATTTTTCAGGGACGTGTGAGTGAAGGTTAAATTGACTAACTGCTGTTTCTAACAGATGCATATCCTGTGTTGTTCTTGTTTATACAGTGAACAATGCATGACCTGACTGCCCAAGTCACCAGCAGCCTGCTGCCTTTCCCACGCGTCACTGTAGATGCTTTGGGTGAGGATGAGATCACCCTCGACTCTGTGCTGCATGGGAGGTTCACAGTTGGTAAGCCTGTTTTTTACTGATGAATAATCTATAAATGTTCTTCCCTCCATCCGTAGTTGCAATGAAAAATAGAAAGTTAAAAACATATTGCCACTACTCTCTTAATGACCAAAATAAATACACTAAAGTATTTCTAACAGGTGGGGAGCAATTATTCATTATTCATCATTTTTCTTTAAAGGTGTAGTTTGTCATTAAAAACTGTATTTGTACTTTAAAAAAAAAAAAAAAAAATTTTATTTATTTTGTGGAAAAAAATGAAAATGGAAACAGTTATTTGTTATTTCACCCATCCACTATTTATTAGGATGTTATTTTTTCCCACCCATCCTGCTTCATCCAAATATTACCAACGTTGCCCGTAGATCTAACTGCAATTCACACATCACTAATAATTTTAGTAATAATAGTTTTTTGTTTAAGCTGCTGTAATGGTACAATTTTCCATCCATCTGTCTATTTAACTTGGCTGGTAAAAGTTATTGTAAAAACTTGCTGGAACAGAATGAGCCAATCAAGGATGTAAATACTGCCACTGCAGAATCAAAGGTGTTTAGATTTAAGTTTGAGCTTAAGAGCAGCTTATTAAACTGGCTGCAGGTCACTTGTTCGCTCCTGAGCTGTTTACTTCTAAAAATGGAGCCTCGCCTGATGATAATCCTGGATCATAACCCCCCAACCTTTCATATCCTTCTGTGTGTGTGAAGGCCGCAGCGGGCTGGCCTGGCTGGCCTGCGGCCCTCATCTGGAGGTTGTCCATGCAGTGACGGGAGAGCGGCTGTCTGCCTACTGCTTCAGTAGTGGAGGCGAACACCCACCCAGTGTCCTCGCTGCCAGGGACTTCAGCTGGCTCAAACGGTCAGAGCTTTCTTTCAACATCTATCTTGTTACCATTCGTTGATGCTGATTGTAATCAATGGAAACAATGTACTACTAACTGTTATGAAACATATTTATTGATATCAATGACGGTGCAGAGGAAATATGACATATTAACTCCTTTACTGTTTTACATTACCAGGTCTGGATTACTGGTTGGCTTGGAGGAAACAGAGGGCAGTGTGCTGTGTCTTTATGACTTGGGACTGTCCAGGGTGGTCAAAGCTGTGGTTATACCAGGCAGGGTGAGTAGGAGGTGCAAAAGGGTCTCCTCGTCTCTTACCGAGTAAAGATGCTATTGTGCTTTGAATCTGAACGCTAAAATCGCCAAGTGGCAAATTACTGGTTTAAGGCAGCATTTCTAACATCGTTTGAGTGATTAAAATTTACAAAATGTTTGAGCAGTCTGAGGAAACAGAAGATGTTTCTCAAGTGGAATAATCAACATAACAACCCCTGCAAGCAATGTGCTCTAGAAACATCTCAGCAAATGTTAAAGCCTTTACAATGAAGACAGAAAAAGAAACACAGCTCATGGAAATGTGTAGGCACCCTGTCAATACACAGTGACCCCTCTTGGCAGAAATTTCCACCTGCAAACATTTCTTTATGTCAGCTTTATATACTTGCTATTGTCATTCTTCCTTAAAGAACAATTTGTAGTTTTTTGGTCATCTTACATTAACAGATTTTTGTGTTTTTGTGTTGACAGAATAAAAATTCTGCTTTGCAAAAGTCAATTTTGTGTTGTGTTGCTGAAGTGGCACAAAAACAACCTCATCATTATAATCAAAACGTCAACATTGTCTGACATTCTTTTCTCCTTTCCACCCTTTCTGTTCTTCAGATCACAGCGATTGAGCCGTTAGTTAGTTACGGCGGAGCAAGCACTTCGACCCAGCATCTTCACCAGAGTCTGCGCTGGTTCTTTGGCATTGCCGCTGTAGTAACGGATCTTGGTCATGTTCTGCTTGTCGATCTGTGTCTCGACGACCTGTCCTGCAGCCAAAGTGAACTGGAGGCTTCAGGTGAGGAGCTTGCGTGACAACGTGGATTTTTTTTGATCGTCTGTCCCTTTTAAAACAGATTTCCATCTCAGTGGACATCCTGATGAATTAGAGGTTTAATAAAAATGCTCTCTGTTTGCAGACCTGCAGGTAGTGACCAAATCTCCTGCAGAGATCCCCAGGCTGAGAGAAGTTAGCACGAGGCAGGGCAGACATCTTTGTCTCCAGCTGAATGGGCCCAGTGGAGTCGGAGCCACAGCTCTTCAGTATATCCCCAGAACCAACCAGCTGGCAGTGGGATTTTTAGATGGATACTTACAGCTGTGGAATATGAAGTCTCTAAAGAAGGAGTGAGTGTTTCTTCTGACTTGTATTTGTCATGAAAGGTGTACAAGGTAGATAATTGGGCGTAACTCCTGGATAGTTCATCCCCTGAAATAAGGCCATGCTGCATTATTGCATTACTGGGGTATGTCCTTATAAGTATTCTCAAAGTGTCAGTTTTGGGTTTAAGCTCTTTCTCTGCCAATAAAAAGAAGCAGATCAATTGCCCAAAATATGATCCGCAAGCAACAGCCATGGGGTTTCCAGCTTCACAGAGCCGATTAAAGTCACTTTATCTGGTCTAATTTTGTCTAAAGAAGGAGTGAGACCAATTATTGTTGCGTCATTATTACAGTGTATGCAGCATTTCAGTGGCTGCACACTCAAAGTCCCACCTTTTGCTCCACTTTTTCGGATGGGAATGAACAAATGTGTATCTCAGTCCTGCACGGCTGCTTCCCAGATTTAGTGTTGATAGAGTCAAAAATAAGAAAAATCAGATGATTTTGCTGTTTTTCATATTATGCATATTGGTAAAAAAAAATCTCCTTTTGAGAGGCACTGTCTTTACAAAATCACTTTGAGCATTAATTACAGTGACACCATGTGGCTAATTGGGGTCATATTTTTCGGGAAGCATTTGCCTGTCATTTCTAGTTATTGGACCAAATTTGTAGCTCATTCCAGCTCATAGCAATTTGAGCCACAGCAGCTAACAACAAATAACAATAACAAACCAGCACAAACTCAATAACCCGTCAGTGTTTGACACTGGTCATCGTGTAGAAATAAATTTCCTTTGATGTGTTTCATTTACAGATACCACTCACAGTTAGAGGGTGGCAGGGTGCCTGTGCATGCCTTCACCTTCCAGGAGCCAGAAAATGACCCCAGGAACTGTTGCTACCTCTGGGCTGTCCAGTCTTCTCAGGACCTGTAAGTCTTACATGGAGCTCAAGTTTATCATGTTCATTGTTTTGAATATGAAGAAGCAAAACTCTCATTCATGTCTTCCATCGGTCTGTAAAAATGAAGCGTGCTCCTGTGGTTTACTCCCCATAATTTAAGAAATCAGCATCCACTGCAGCAGTGGCTGTAATAAACTTAAACCTTTGTGTTTTTAACAAAGTTAAACCATGACTTTGTGAGCACAGGAAAAAACTACAGCTCCTAAAAAACCCACAAGAATGGCGGTTCAGGGACTTTTGTCATACTTTGTCCATCTTAATAAAATTCACCATAAGTGTCTTCTATTGTTTTGTTTTTAAACTTTCTAGTTTTGATATCTGCTGTCTAAAAACTTGTACAGTATACAGTCCTCTCTTTCCTGCTGTTGTCACATGTATGTCTGAGCTAACTGCTGACCTGCCTGTTTAATGCAGCAATAACCTTTAATCTTGTGAACACCCTGGGGCTTATGGAAAATTGTGTTCTTTAAAGGCTGCAAAAGTTTGCTTTTGGAATAATTACCATCCCTCTCTAAGCCTATGAAGCGAGCCACACAACATGCTGTTGTGAGAGGCTCTGTTGTAAAGCTGTAATAGTGTTGTCACAGTTATCGATGGGATTATGGAATGAGGTTTTCTTGCTTCTGGGCCAGGACAGGGAGGTTCTGGTTAGACTTCATCTCTATAAGCAAATGATTCTGCAGATTGACTTTATTTGTGTTCCAAGTACTCCATCCCAGCAAAGTGTGTGCTTTCTTTTTTGCCAAGTTCTTATTTTTCCTCTGCCTCCTCTTCCTCCTACGCAGCGAGGGAGATATTGTCAGCCTCCGCCTGCTTCAGCTGGCCTTCAGTGAAAGGAAGTGTCTCGCTTCTGGAAAGATCCTCTATGAGGTCTGTTGTGCATAATACAATCACACTAATATAGTTTCTTGATCCACTTTAAAAGTGAAGCATCAGTCAGTTTATCGGTTCCAGCAAACGCACTGTATATAGTTCCTAGGTTTACTCACTTAACACTTTCACTTTCTGTCACTCAGGGTCTGGAGTACTGCGAGGAACGATACAGTCAGGAGTTAAGTGGAACAGCTTTCCCTCTCAGGACGCAGGCCACCGACACCCGCCTGCTGAGCTGCCAGACCATCGAGAAGTTCCGACCTCATCCCGACAGAGATGACAGCATGAACGAAGGTTAGCATGTTCCCGCTGAAACTACCTGTGGAAGATATGAGTATGTAGGGAGATAATATGTGGGGATTTTAGGCACGTCTAATTAGGTTTGAATGCTTTGAGCTTATACATAGTCAGCATTGTCATCATAGAAAAATGTGTCCTCAGTAAAACTGTGTCTACAACTACTATCCACTGCATGAGAGGAAATGGTCCTACTCTTTCTCTCCCTTTTTTTGCGTACTGTATCTGCTTCTCAGTTGTCTTACCTGCATTTATGTTCTGTATCACTTCCACAATCACCCATACCTTTCTCCCCTCCTCTCTCTCACTCCCTCCGCCATCACCTCCCTTTTTTTAGTTGCATCTCCAGACACCAGTGTTTCTATCTTCAGCTGGCAAGTCAAGGCCTACGGTCAGGGATCTCCATCTACCTACATCGGGGTTTTTGACATCAACCGTTGGTACCACGCACAGATGCCAGACTCTCTGAGGTAACATGAAGACTGATTTTATGACTACTTTAGAGGTTTCTTGAGTTCTTAGTTATGATATGTTTTAAAGAAATGATCAACTTATCAACTTATGTCAAAAGCTACAAACAATTAAAGGTTGGAATATCTTTGAAGATTTTGTAAAAGCCTTTTTGTGTTTTTTCAAAAAGGTTTGAAATAATATTCTTATATAAATTCGTTTAAAAAATTGACTCTTGACTCTAGTACTAGAATTTCTAACTCCGATACAATACCCTGAAAAATATCAATATTCAGTACTATTTTCTATACCATGTGGAAATATTGAGGACTTTTTTTTACAGAAACACAAGGCAATAGCATGACAGTGATGAAAGCCGTTTCTTGGTTAGTAGCAGAGAGCAGCAGAATGACTGTCGTAAACATGAACAGTAAGAGAGGGAGAAAGCGCAGCTGGTGTAATGATACTGCTGGAAATGAGTATTTAATATTTTCCAAATATTCGGAATCCATATATATATATATATGTATATATTTATCAATAAATCTATTTTTGAGTACTTGAGACTCTTCCCTCACCTTGGCCTGTCAGCAATGTGCCTCAAGATAAAAAGGGGTCAAAGAACTTCAGCTACCAATGAAACCATTTCAGAAGTGAAAGGTTTAACTTTGGCGATTAAAATATTTTCGATTAAACGTTACCCAGGTTCTGTACAGAGTTGAATAAAAATTTTTACTCAGATGTATTTTCAATTAAACTAAAGACAAGAACAAAGCAGGTGTGATATGAAAGGTTCAGAATGATGTTTGTTTGATATTTATTTGTGATTTTATAAAACAGCAGTGATACGGGTGATTAAGGGCGTACTATCCCCTTATTTCAACAAGTTTATTGTAAAATTAGTTTGATTTCACTGTGAAACTGTAATTTACTTTTGCTTTTGTGTTGTTGTTAGATCGGGAGAGTGTCTGCAAAATTGTCCCTACCTGGCAGTTTGGTCTCTGGACCCCGCGGTGAAGATGGTGTCTCAACACGTCCTCCTGGATGTGGTGGTGCATGAGCGCAGCCTGAGCAGGGGCCTTCCCTACACCTGTCCCCCACCTGAACAGTACTTCAACCCCACCACATATAACTTTGGTAGGTGTGGACACAACATGTACCACAATATTTTATAAGATAATAAGGAAAGATGATAAAAAGTCATTTATCGACAAGGTCATTTTTTCCATGTCTTATCCCTGTGTACTTGTGTTGTCTGTTTGTAATGCGCAGGAATTAACTTGTGACATCATGCCCAGGTTTGTAGTCAAAACAGAATTTAGTCATGTTGATGTGCCTTTCATTTTCCAGATGCTACCTGCTTGTTCAACTCTGGGATCGTGCACTTAACCTGCTCAGGGTATCAGAAAGAGGCAAGTGTCCTGTGTTAAATTTATGGCATTAGATCAATGTTATAGGAAGTGAATATGCCACTTTTTAAAATTTTTATATTTTAGTTTACATAGCCTTTTCCTTCTGTGTTCTTGTGCTTTAATTAGCATAAGATGATATTATATTTATTGCTAAGGCAGCACAATACCTGACATTCACATAGGATTTAAAAATATAAAGACGGTTTGACTTGAAAATAGGCTTCTTTAACACCTCATCATTGTCATCAACTCCAGACCCTGAGCTTCTTGAAAAAAGCTGCTCCTTGTTCCAGTGACGTCATCTCCACAAGCTACTCTCGCTGCCTCATGTCTGGCCTCCTCTCATCTCGCCTGGCTGACACTCAGGCCTCCAGCCTCTCTCAGGTACACACACATATACTGAGCTGACATTTCGGTTTCCAGAACCGCTTGTTCACACAAAGCCACCACCCTTGATGTTTTTGCACTCTTCTTTATGTTCACGTTACCCAAACATATACAGAGTTTAATAAAAAGTTTACTCAGAAGTTTTGATAGTATTTGCTTCTGTAACTTGATGTCGGCCTTTAGGAGGAGCAGCTGGATGCCATCTTGTCCACAGCAGTAGAGACCAGCTCCTTGGGACTGATCACTGGCTGTATCAAGCAGTGGACTGCAGAAGGTGAGGAGTCGTACTTGTGCAACCGTCAAATTGTTTCTCAAATTAATCATCAAAATCCATAGTATCCATGTCGGCAAGTTTGTGGTGAAGATGTTCCCTCAGTGTTTCTTTTTGGCTTCATCTCACACATACATGCTCATCTTTACACAGAGATAAATGCCAATACTTTAAGCTCTGGCCCCACAAGCCACGAAACCCCTCAAAATGGTAGCACAAGTACATTTTTGATGGCTCAAATATAAACTGATGTAAAAACAATAGCCCACAGAAGAGTTAATTTAACTCAACCTAAAACAGCCTTTCTTGTCGGCGACACTCCAGAAAATGAAAAGACATTAACAGAATGAGAATATCTTGGTAAACATTAAGTATATTCTCTCATATTCTCTTAGTTCACAGCCAATTGTTTCTTTACATAGTTATTATCATCTGTAGTTGGTAGGCACATAATAAAAACATCATTAAAATGTTGAGGAAATAAATGATTATATTTGTTTTGCTAGCCCCATTAAAAAAAAATCATTAAAAGATGCAAAGTTGAAATAAATAAAATCCAAATTTTATCTGAGTTAGCCTCTGTTTCTCATGTATTGTATTTATTTTATGTAAAGCACTTTCTATCTGCGTAAATACAGTGAACTCTAATGCTTGTAATTCTGTCCCTCTTAAACAGAACAGCCAGGCTCTGCATTGAACCTGCGCTACATCCTGGATTGGGCCTGGAACAAAGTGGTCCAGACCAAGGAGGAGCTCGATGGCATCTGTATGTTTTATTTGTTGATCGATTGATTTTTAATCAAAAGATATTCTGAATTATATAGAATGCTTTTTAAGTTGGATATTGCAAATGCATTTTTGCAGTCTGAACAGTATCACACATGCTAAAGCTTTCTGACATTGAGCAAAGTTTAATTTTTGAAATGATCTTATTACATCTTAACATGTGCTTTCAGTTGTCATAAACTGAACATCTGACGAACCTTATATGTAGGTGCTATGCGACCACTCACTCAATCCAGTGATGCATTTTGATATATTAGATCAGATGTGTTTGCACAGCCTGTTTGTAAGGTAAATTAACCCTTCAGGTTGATGAAAACTCAGACTTTTACAGTGCATTATTATTTTACCTTGGCAAGGATAGGGAATGCTTGCCTTGTCCATTTGTAGGTATTGTTAATTTATTATTTAAGCAATATAAATCCCCATGCCCATTGCAATTTTGTTTATACATTTCCGTTTTATACATGTTCCTCTTTTTGTCCCCCAGGTGCACCGCTGTTTGACAGCTCATCCAACTTCACAGACCCTCAGACCATGCAGCTGCTGCAGCACAGCCAGAGACTGCTCGGAAACCTCAGCACCATCTTCCACTGTCTGCTCAGTGAAGCTCAGGAGCTCACACAAAAAGGTGCAGCATCCACACACACACAATAACATGTACAAGTGTTGTGTTTCCCTTTAATGTATGTGAGAGTAGTTTCAATCCACATCTGTGATAAACTGCAATGAAACACACTCAGTAGTTTTTTCCGGGTTTAGTAAAGCGTTGATTTCAATATGAATGATGTGTTTATGTCCTCTGATCGGCCATATTTTAGCAGCCGAGAAGCTTTTGTGTTTTTGTTCTCAGTCATTCGTACTTACTGAAAGGTTTTGTGTTGTGTAGGTCTGGTGGGTCTGATGAACAAGAACATGGTGTCCAGTCTCATCTCCAAGTACGCTCAGGTGGTGCTCTGGTTCTGTCGCACCGGTCTGCTGCCTGAAGGATCAGGTAAAGCGCTGCTAGCATAAACATTATATGTGAAAGTGTTTCTTAGAGTCAGTGAGTAAACAAGGTGGGAGGAGGTTGAATGTCTTTAGGTCACTGACAAACTAGAGGCATTGTGCAACATGGAGTCGGGGAAATATCTTAAATTATAAAATTCTAAACATATTCATTAAAAGGAGCAGAAATCTGTCCGTTTCTTGAGTTTGTCATTTTTATTATTTATACTTTTTAACAGATAATCATTGAAGCATACAGTTTGTTAAGGAGTTTGCCAACCTTTTGAACATCACTGTTTTCACTTTTAACTTTTTCTCTTTCTCTCTACCGATTTTAACTGTCCTCCCCAACAGATGACGACGCTCTCCAGATCTCCAGGCCTTTCTACACTCACTCAGTCATCAGCAACTATTATACTATACGCAGAGAGGAGCTCGCCAGGCTGGCTAAGTAAATAGTCTTTTATTCTTTTATTTTATTTTTAAGGATTAAAAGATTTGATTCTTTAGGATGTCGGTTTTTAACGAGTCTGGTTATACATTTGACTGGCAGAAAGTTCACTTTTGACTTAGATAGTTTTCTTATAATACAAACTTAAGTGTTTATGAATTGTATTTTGTCTCCTTTTGTGTCTCTGTCTGCAACTTTGTGTTTTCACCATTGACTCTCTTAGTCAGGTCTCCCCAAAAGAGATTCTTAATATCAGTGGGGCCAACCTGGTTAAATAAAGGTTAAATAGATAAAAATAAATGAATTAATTCATCAATTCATATTTATATTCCAAATCTAGGACTGTATCTAACCAATTTCACATCTTATATCTCAGTGACTTTTTAATCACGATGATGGTCTCAGTTGATGTAATGCTGTACTGTTGTCTTTCTTAGGGGGAAGTGGTGTGCAGACTGCCTGATGATTGATGGTCTGGTTGGCCAGTGTGGTGAGCGCTTGACCAATCTCTGGAAGAGGGATGAGGGCGGGACAGGGCAATACCCGCCACCTTCATTGCATGTAAGCATTAAATTAATTTTATTTTAATATAGTTATTTTTTTGTACCACTAATTTATGTTAGATGTTTACATTGTTGGCTCTTACAACTTGTAAAAATCTGACTTTACACCTTTGATCCACAGGCCTTGTTGGACATTTATCTACTAGACAACATTGATGAAGCTGCCAAACATGCAATTGTATCCTTTGATTAATCATGCGCAATTGTCCAGTTACTTTGGCTGAGTTGTAAATCCTAAAATCTCCTAATGATGGACTACATTATGTGTGCTGCATGTATGAGCCTTGACCTGTTGTCCCAGGTGATTTACCTGTTGCTGGATGTCATGTACTCCTTCCCTAATAAGGAGGGAGCATCAGTGGAGTCTTTCCCCACAGCTTTTGCCATCCCTATTGGACTGGTGAAACTAGTGCAAGGCCTCTGGCTGCTGGACCACCATGACCACCAGGTACACAATGACACCACCAGAAACATTAATGATGTTTTAAGTAGTGAATCTGGATACATAGAAGCTGTGCAAGGCGGAAGAGTGTCATTGTATTTAAAGGGAAATGGACCATCATATTTGCATATGAAAAACATTGGTTAGAGCATCATTCAACATTACAATCTTTTCTGACTCCTATTTATGATTCTGTCCTTTTTCTTCTTTGTCCTCATCAGAGTTCATTTGAGTTGCTCCTGCATCCAGCTGCCTCTCAGTGTCAGTTTGAGTGGCAGCATGAGCGTGTCCTTCAAGCACTGATGTGTCAGGGCCAACACTCGGTGGCACTACGATACTTCCACGTTACAAAGCCCCCAATTTCCTCCACCTCCCAGGCCAAGCTCTGCCTGTCTGTACTGCTTTACAACAGGTAAGAGCAAAGGAAAGGGACAGTGTGTGAAAATAAATGCTCAGTTAAACATGACACCAATGTTGAGGTTTTACTGGATGATTATTCAGGTCTGTTTATTTCCTTTTCCAGACTATTGTTATTAGATCGACCTTTAAAAATCCGCTTTTGGTTACCACTATAAACCATGCTCTTGTTGTTTTTCTTTTCTAGGTGTCTCATAGAGGCGTGGTCTTTACTCCGGCAGCACTCTAGTCGCCTCAATATGAATGAGCTGCTGGGTTTCCTGTATGAGAGCTGCCAGGAGCTGGGCCTCATCAAGGAGCTCCTCAAACTGCCCCTCGGAATCAATGAGCAGGTAGAAGAGAGACGAGTGAAACTGCATTTTTTAAAACCCTGCTGCTTAATTATTTTGATCGTACATTAATATTCCCCAGTGTTTTGGGGTTCTAAAGTTGATGCCTAAACCCTTTTGATTCTTGCCTTTGTGTTTCAGGAATGTTTGGAGAAGTTTCTCCAGGGCACAGGGGGTCTCCAGAACAGAGAACTGCTGATGGTTCATTACCTTCAGCAGGCCAACTACATTCCTGCCCTGCAGCTCAACCACGGCCTCAAGATGAACCTGGTGGTAAGTTTGACATTCACATGCAAAGTGTTGCGCTAATTATCACGGCGTTAGTGGGCATGTATATGCCTCTTTTTTTTTTGGCTTTTATTACCTTTATTTGACAGAATAGTTTTAAGTATGAAAAGGGGTGAGAGGGGAGGGTGACACGCAGCAAAGGGCTGAGGCCGGAATCGAACCCACGGCCGCTGCGGCAAGGACACAACCTCTGTACATAGGGTGCTGCTCTACTGAGCCACCAGGCGCCCTGTGTGTGCATCTTTTTTAATGATGGCTATTGGTTAGATTTCAGTGAACTTTGACTGTGAATCAAAATGAATAAGGCCAATAGTGTTGCTTTTACACATAGACTTTTTAAAGGACATAGGTACCATGACGTCACATTTGTTTGTGGACGGCCACGTTTCGTTTTATTTTTTTGGAGCCAACAGTGAAAAGGTGGATCAGACGTATAGACTGTGAGACGACTGAAGACAGCTTGTCACTCTAGGTGCCCATGCGTAACTTTAAGCCTTGATAAAATGTAAACCACTGAGATTTTTTTTAAAAGTGCTGTAGAAAAAAAATTTAAATTTGTGTTACCATTCAACTTTACAGAGAGAGGATACCACAAGATTTACAACCACCTTCTCTTGCTTCTTTGTTCTTAGAACGAGCGAGACCCAAAGCTTAAAGAACGATCCAACATCAGGAACTCAATATTGGATCAGTACGGCAGAGTCTTGCCCAGAGTCCAGAGGAAACTGGCAATGGAGAGAGCAAAGCCCTACCAGCATCCCTCCACCATCCACAGAGAAGGTAAGCAGATGCTCCACTAGAATTCATGACTGTTGAAATTAACCCCAATGGTAATGTGTGTGTTGCTTCAGTATCTGTTATTTTATTGTTAATGTAATCTAAATAACATCTTCAAACATTATTAATCAAATATAAATAACATATTTACACTCTGTGCTCCAGTTTCGAGGCCACAGCCACTGTCAACCATCAGCAAGCGCTCCACCAATGAGAAGGTGATGTCGAGGGCCGGCTTCATCAACAACGTACTCACCAAGATTGAAGAGGTGTGGTTAGGCAAAGGAGCTACACCACAGTCCTCCCCAGCCAGGAGGTCAGCATAAAATACCAAAATTGCTTGTCATGGGTGATTATTTTTATACATTTTTATTTGATTTTTTATTTTAAACCTTTATTTTATTTTATTTTATTTTATTTCCATTTTATTTGTAGCAGCCCCAGGGCAGCAGATGTTCAGAGCCCCAAGCCATCCACCATGGCCCTTCCCGACCCCTTCCTGGGAACTCCTATCACCATGACCTCCAAACGAAAGTCAAGGTACTCACACAAGAGCTCCATCTTCGCCCGAGTGAAGCGTACCTCGCATATTTGTTTTAACATAACAGGAAACACTAGTTCAGTGAATAATATTTTTGTTCCTCGGACAAGGGGCACCTTATTCAGTGTTTGTGAACATGGACTTCTTTTTACTAGAACCAGACAGCAGAATACCAGTTGTTAGATCCTTTATTAAGTAAATATTGTGCAATGATTAAATTTAGTTGAGCATCAGGGCAAGGCACCTCTCAAAGGACATTATTTGAATTTTTTATTATTTGCTATACTGTTACATTTCCAGACACCTCACAGTTGTTAAGTAACGTAATGAAAATTGGAATTTTTCGACCCATACATTAAACTGACCTAATGTGGATGAAATATTTTAACTTGGAAAACTATGTATGTCAGTCTTGTAAGAGCAGTTTTATAATTGCTCCATTTGATTACAATTACAGATTTGGCCGAACGGCATTATGTTTTCAGGCTATCTGTCCCATTCTTGTGAACGTGATATCTCAGGAACACCTTGAGGGAGTTTCCTCAAATTTGGCAAAAACGTCCCCTTGGACTCAAAGATGATGTGGTTAGATTTTGGTGGTCAGAGGTCTTAGGCCGCTCATAAAACATGCTTTTGGCCAGAGCTCAATAAATTATATGCTAATTATGACAAAATTTCACACAAATGTTTAAAAGAATAAATTTATGAAGTGATCACATTTAATATTCACAAGGTCAAAGGTCAGCTTCACTGTGACATAATGTTCAACCAAAACACCTTTCTGGCGATTATTCAATATTATACAGTATCTTAAGATCAGAGGGTGAGACAGGTCAGATACTGAATTGTTGACACTGATCTTGGGTCTCCGCCTTGAAACTGTGGTTATTGTATAGATCGCCTGTGCTGCCGAGTTTAACAAGTGTGGGTAAAATTGAGGTTTAAGAATTTTTAGCTTTTTTGCAGAAGTGTCCGTTGTTTAAGCATTGTCAGCTGTCATGGTTACATATGAGTCTGCACAGTCATGGATATGCATTGTAACTATAACTTGACTGGTTTGCGGAGGCATACAACAATGAGGCTGTTATTCTGGTTCAGAATTCAGATAGTTACAATAATAATACTACATCTTAGTATTGTGTTAAGTTATTGGTTTCATACCGTGAACTCTCAACAAATACTTGATTAGTGATATTTATAGTTCAAAAAGTACATGTATGCACAACAGAGAGAGAGAGTCATGGATAGTTTGCATTCCTTCTCTTTATTGTGAACCAGGCTGCTGGACTTGGTGGTTCACCCCTCCTGTCAGACCCCTCGTCCTCTTCTCAGCCCTCCCAGACCACCCAGCTCCTGGGTTTCTCCAAAGAGCATCAGCAAGGTCCCTGAACTCAATCTATTGCAAACTCCACAGGTTGTCAAGGTGAGTACACATTTGACTCTCAGACTTTTACCATGTGGGAATATCCAAAGTCAAATATGTCCAAGTCAATTTTTTATGTATATCATTCATAAATGTTGTTTAAGCATTTTTTTTGATAGTTGGCTAATTGTCAGAATTTTGTTACTTACACTTTTCATGTTTTTGTTTTCTCAGCGAGCTCGGGCTTTGGCTGCTTCTGGTCCTGTGTTCTCAGCCTTCACTCCCCAGTCTATCCTTCGCAGCAGCCTGAGGCCCACACCAGTCGCAACCCCGTCTGCTTCTCCAGGACGCTCCATCACCCCCCCAATCCGCAGCAAAGAGAGCCGGATCACCTTTATTGAAGAGGCAGAATCTCCTGAACCAGAGAAGAGCATCCGATGGACCAATGGGGTAAGATCAGGCACAAGATAATAGTTGTGTGTTGAATGAGAAGTTGCCTCACATCCAAACAAAAAGAAAATCTCTTGAATTTGTGCTTAGTGGTATATATCAGCGCGCTTCTTATCAGATATCATCTTCGTTTGTTTGTGAGGTTTGTTTTGTCTTTTCTTTAAAATAAAATGTGTCTTCTATGGAACTGTTTTCCTCTCTAGATGGCAGCAGACAGTGAGATTAACCTGCTGACCAGAGGCTCCACAATATCCAAGGCTACACACAAGACCTGGTCCTCACAGCCCGAGGAGGAGGAGGAGGAGGAGGAGGGCGGAGATGAGGAAGTGGAACAGCCTCTTGTGAAGTTCTTGCCTCCAGAAGGAGGTATTCCCTCCCCACACCTGAGATGCTTTGAGAACGAGTCCTCCTCAATTCATGAAGTCACTGCAGAAACCAGACCATCAGATTCAGCACCAGCACGACTTAACCTGAGCCTTGACACCAGCCAGGCGTCTGTCCGTTCAACAGACACCACTCTGGAGTATTATGATGCACCTCTTCCTGATCTCTCAGAGGGTCAGGAAGGAGAGGAGGAGCATAAAGCCACAGAGGAAGAAGAGGACGTAGTGACGATAAACATCAAAGGCCCAAATGAAAATCAAGAACCAGCGCCGTCACCAACCACTGAGCAAACCCCTCTCCCGACATCAGAGGATGTAGAGGAGGAGGAAGAGGAGGTGAAGGGTGACGAGGAGCTTAACGACGATGAAGCGGCTGAAGAGGTGATGGAGATTGGTCTTGAAGAGGAGGCTGAAAACAAGGAAGAAGTTCAGTCGAAAGAGGAGGATGAACAGGATGTTGAGTCAAGTAGCGAACGTGAAGATGCTGCAACTCTTCACCAAGAGGAAATGTCTAGTCATAATCAAGGTAATTTATTTGCAGAACTTGTTCTATTTGTTCCTTTGCGGGGCGGCACGGTGGCGTCGTGGTTAGCACTGTTGCCTCACAGCAAGAGGGTCCCTGATTCGATCCCGTGTTACAATGGCGTACGGTCCATTGGCGGGGGCCCTTCTGTGCGGAGTTTGCATGTTCTCCCCGTGTCTGCGTGGGTTCTCTCCGGGGTCTCCGGCTTGCTCCCACAGTCCAAAGACATGCAGCTCAGGTTGATTGGTGACTCTAAATTGCCCTTAGTTGTGACTGTGAGTGTGTATGGTTGTTTGTCTATACGTGTCAGCCCTGTGATAGTCTGGCGACCTGTCCAGGGTGTACCCCGCCTTCTGCCTGATGACAGCGGGGATTGGCTCCAGCCCCGCCGTGACCCTTGTGAGGAAAATGAATGAATGAATGAATGAATGTTCCCTTGTGAGTTTTTATTACAGGTTGGCAGCCCAAAATACAAAGACGCACCATACTCTGATATTTACATTTTTAGAAATAAAAGGTGTTGAATGCATGCGTTTCTGCCACACATCTTTAAAACATTGTTTGATACTTTTTTTTTTTTTTTGCTACTAGTTTGTAACCAGGTAACAGAGAGGACGGACTCTGGCGCTGAGGTAGAATCTCCGGATCAACCAGCAGAACAGGATATCCAGACAGAGGCCATTGAATCCACAGAGTTCACTGAGTATCTGAAATCATCTGAAGCCACAAACGAACCAGAAGAGGAGCTGGAGCAATCAACAGGTTCGTCCTTAAATGATGCATTTTTACAGTGAAAATGTTTCAAGATATTGCCACCTCATATTAAGGAAGAATAAAGTAATTTATATACAACCCAGTTGATCAAACTTCATTTGTAATGCTTAAAACTTGGTCCAGTTCAAAGTGTTTCACAGATGATTGACAAGCCAATAATAAGGCATACCATATGTATACTGTAAAAACACAAAAGACAAAAACAATGCAAAAAATTATGAAAATTTGAGAAAATCAAAAGCTGTGTTAACAGTAATAGTAGTAAAGCTGAATGAAATAAAACTAAGATTAAAGAACTAAATGAAATGGATTAAAAAGACAAAAAAAAGACTAAAACAAGAACATTACCCAACCAAGCCAAGGTTATAATGACATCATACTGAGGTTTTTCTCCTGTTTCATTGACAGATCTGACAGACACCTCAAGAATATTTCTAGGATTAAAGGTCTGATGTCGCAGCAGGACCTTGAAAAACTTGTCCATGCATTTATCTTTAGTCGAGTTGACTACTGTAACAGTATCTTCTCTGGTCTGCCTAAAAAGTCAATCAGACAATTGCAGCTGATCCAGAACGCTGCTGCTCGAGTCCTTACTAAGACCAAGAGAGCGGACCACATCACTCCAGTTCTGAGGTCTCTACACTGGCTCCCTGTCTCTCAGAGAATAGACTTAAAATTCTCTTGCTAGCATATAAAGCACTGAATGGTTTAGGCCCAAAATACATCAAAGACCTTCTAGTCCAGTATGAACCATCAAGACCACTCAGGTCATCTGGTGCAGGTCTGCTCTGTGTTCCAAAAGTCAGAACTAAACATGTTCCGTATATCTGGAACAAACTACCAGAAAATATCAGGTCTGCTGAGAGTCTGTTGTTGTATTTCAATGTTCTGTGTGAAGCACCTTGAATTGCCTTGTTGCTGAAATGTGTTATACAAATAAACTTGCCTTGCCTTGACAGAGTTTGTGCAGAGACATCTGTTTGGCAGCGATCTGTCTCCTCCGCTCACCCGCTCAGGAATTCATGACACATCACAAATGCAGACATCCTTCAACAGGTCTGTACGCTTTTCTGTTTTACAAAAAGATGAAAGAAATGTCTTTTGTTTTAACACCAAATGTTTAAATAAAAAAGCATGAAAAACATTCAGTGTATCATTAGATAAGACTAAAAACCAGTCAAATCCAACACTAAATCATTGTAGTTTGCTCTAGTGGTTGAAACGTTTGTATAGACATGTAGGGTTTTATCTTCCTTTCACCAGCATTAGAACCTAGATCTTGTTTTTGTTCCTGAGCTATGAACAAACTCAAGGGATGGGAATTATTATTTGTTAGCTGAAAATATTATTAAGGGCATATTCTATATTTAAACAACCCCTCTAGGTCACTTTTTCAACAAGTTTATATCACTTTAAATGTGGGGATTTAATTTGAAAATGTGAAAATGTTGTGAAACACTGTGCTTTACTGGCTCTCTTAGCTGTTTACTGTGTAGTTTTTCACAGTTTGAAGGTTTCATTCTCCTTTCTCTCAGTGAGTCACCAGGTGCGGCTGAAGCGGAGGTGCAGGCAGCTGCTGAGGCTCCTCCGGTGTTCACCACCCAAAAATCGACTGCCTCTGTGACGTCCTCCGAGCCAACTGGCACAGACTCCCACTGTGAGGAAGACTGAACACATGTGCACATTAACACTGGTTAAACTGTTACTGTCCTGCTTTACTAAATTTCTCACACACCTGCACTTTTCTCCTTTGTTTTCAGCCGTCGTGAGTGTGAACGATAGTGAAGAGCTCTCCAGCCCTCTGTCCGAGGAAGACGACGACGACGACGACGACGACGAAGAAGAAGAAGAGGAGGAGGAGGAGGAGGAGGAGGAGTCGTCTGATCAAGCTGAGGAAGAGGAGGGGGAGGAAGAAGTTGATGAGGAGGACTCTGGTAGTGAGGTGGAGATCATTGAGGAGGTCCAGGGTAATGGGAGGCTGCCGCCCCTCCAACCCAGTTCAGTTTTTGTACAACAAGGACACACCCACTTCCTGCCGAGTCTGTCAGAGCAAGAGGCTGCAGAGTTCTCTCTGATCACGCCCGGCGCAGAAATAAAGGTAACAGAGTTGTGGTAGACATTTTAATCATTTTCTGACATTTTGTAGACTAAATAATAAACCACTTCATCAAAATCAGCAAATCATTTCTCCTGTGTGTTTGCTCTGTTACAGATGATGGAGGATGACATGGAGGGCGATGTGGTGATGGTGAGACTCGGGGCAGATGAAGCAGGGATGGTGGCAGATGAGGATGAAGGAGCATCATACATGGAGCTCAAACCCTCCACCACTCTCCTGGTCCCCCTGGAGCTCGTGGAGGGGCAGGACGGCCTGGTCCATACATCTCAGCTGGGTCTTCCTGAGCTGCAGCACACCATTGCGCCAGACGACCCGAGATCTGAAACTCAAAGCAGCTTCTCTCTGATGTTAGATTTGGACGAGGATGCTGAGAAAGAGGCAGGCACCCTGCCTGTGGAGAATGATGTCCAGTCCTCAGACCAGCCCGCCCTGTCTCCCACAGTGGAGGCTGTTGATGAAATTGAGGCCAAACCTGAGGTTATTGTTTTGGGCTCAGACAATCAGGATGCTCCTCCGTCTGGAGAAGTGACTGAAGAGGAGCAAAGGGAGGAGATGGACACCTTGGATGGAATTGAGGTAGATGAACAGTCAGAACCTCCTTACGTACAAAAGGAAAACACTGAGGAAAAGCAGACGGATGATACTAAAGAACAAATCAATGCAGAGTTAGTGATGTTGGTTGAAGACCATGAACCTGACGGTCCCCCAGCCTCTGAACCAAGTCCAGTGGAGGACGTCCCTGTAGTAATGTTAGTTGAAGATCGTGAGCTTGAAAGTGTTTCTGCTATTGAACCAAGTCCAGAAAGAGAACTCCTCACAGCTGTGGATGAAAAAGACTCTCCTGCAGAGAAAGATGCTACTGGGGAGGAGCTGGGAGAGGAGGAGGAGGACAAACCAACACCTGCTGAAGATGAGGAAGAACCTGAAGAGAATGGGCCTGTTAAGATGTATGAGGACCTAACTCCCAGCGCAGAGACAGAGTCTGTTCTGGAGGAGAAGCAGCACGAAGACGAAGACAAAGACTTAGTAGAGACAGAGTCTGTTCTGGAGGAGAAGCAGCACGAAGACAAGGACATAGTAGAGACAGAGACTGTTGTGGAGGAGAAGCAGCATGAAGACAAGGACATAGTAGAGACAGAGACTGTTGTGGAGGAGAAGCAGGAGGACCACAAAGCCTCAGAAGAGGATGACAGGGAAGACATTAAAATAGAGACAGAAACCAAAAAGAGAACAAGGGGACGGCCGAGAAAAAATAAAGATGTTGAGGAAGAGAAACCTGCGAAGCTCGAGGAACAGGCTGTGCCAGGGACTCCCACTTCTCAAAGGAAAAAGAAAGCTCCTGCTACTCCAACAAGGAGAACCACGAGAGGGAGGACAGTTACTTTTATTTCTCCTCTTCTGGAGGAAGCAGAGGAGCCGGAGGAAGAGGAGGCAGAAACAAGCACTCTGGTCCGTGCCTCGCCTGGTCGTACACCTCGAAAAAGTAGACAGATCAAAGAAACTAAAGTGCGAGCCAGCACACCTCGAAGAAGTACTCGCAACGCTCAGCCAGAGCCTCCAAAAGATGAGACTGAGGAGGAGGACGCCGTGGATAACGACACCACAGAGGCATCAACCTCCAAGGCCTCTTCTCCAGCCAGACGGCGAGGTTCCCAGAGGGCTGCCTCAACAAGGACCAGCCGGAGGACCCAAAGACAAAGTGAGGAGGTGTCTGCAGAGGTTGAAATCAAAGATGAGGAGGAACAAGAGGATGACGTCACAGATGCAAAAGTTTCTCGACAACGAAGCTCCAAAACTCTCACGCCGGCTAAACAGGGGACCACTCAGGTAAACACTCCAAGGAGGTCCAGCAGAAGGAACACGAGTAGCAGCGCGGCAGCATCAACAGCGTTAGAGGTCTTGGAGGAAGAGAAAGAACAGGTAGAGGTTGTTGCATCCCCAGGCAGACGCAACTCCAGGAAAACTAAGACGGAGGTATCTGAGAAAGAAGAGGAAGAAAGCAAAAATCTTTCCAGTCCCAGCAGGGCGACTCGACAGTCTAACCGGATTACCCTAAATGTTTATCCACAAGTAAGTAATTAATCTCTTTCTTTTTTGCAAGTTGTTGATGTGAAAACCATCAGATATATAAGAAAATGTTTTCTGCCAGTTGCATACCAAGAATGTAAAGCTTCATCTTTTTCGCCGTCCTCTAATGTTTACAGATATCGAGACATTTTAGTTTGATGTTAAACCATCAATTCATTTAGATTTTTATCGAAATATTTGAGACACAGCTTTCCATAAAAGTTTCACCTCATATCATTTTTCAGTTTCACCCTTCCTGTCCATTTTAAATTATGAATTGCAACTCGATCCAATCAGTCCATCTTCAATGACATTTTACACTCCCAGGTGAAACTGGTTCCTGTATCACTTCCTCAGAGTGCCAGGAAGATGAAAGGAGAGACGATAACTGAAAAAAGTGAACTTCTACTTGAGTCTGAACTCAACGGCAAGGCTGGTCGTACAAACTCCCGCCGACCAGTTAGAAGCAAACTCTGGGATCATCCTGAGGAGGACCTTCCCTTACTGGACTCACCGCTGGAGGTGGATTCTGAAACCCCTGTTGCAGACGCCCTCATTAAGAGACTTCAGGATGAAGAAGAGAAGCCAGAAGGTATGTATGAGGCCAAAGAGAACAGAACTGCATTTTTCTGCAGGAAATCTGTTATAGAATATAAAAGCCTAAACGTATGGACATAACTTGTCACCTTTTGGCAAATAATATTTTATTATTATTATTATTATATGACAGTATGTTGAGCTTAATTGGGACTGTTAAGTAGCCTGAGAGGGTTGGATTGTTGTGATTAAGTGAACTCTAGCCATCACAGTTTGGATGTAAGCTAATGTAACCTGTGTTTTTTCCATGGTTTATGCAGCGTTAATGATTTTAGCGCTCTGAGACTACTCATTTAAAATTACAGATTCAACTATTTTGCCAACGATTACAAGATAACTTGAGCTTCTCAGTCGAGTGCCAACTAACAACGTTAACATTAGCCCCTGATGGTTACATTTTCTTTATACTAAGATAAAATTAGCAAGGCTAATACTGTTGTTTTGTTGTTAATAGAGTTGTTTTGAAACATGATACACATTAATGAGACAACAGAGTAGCCATTTAGCTAAATTGGACCAATGTTATGTATTATGTAGTTTCAAGAGAAAGCTTGTAGCCAGCAGCCTAATAATGTCACTTTAAGGAATACACCCCATAAAAAACCATCCGTAAATCAATGAGTCATGCCATGTTACCTTGAAAATATTTTATTTTGTTAATTTTTTTTACATGCCTCCATGGAAAACGGCTAACATATTGGTTTATTGATAAATGTCTCACAAACTTTCTCAACTTTTGCAGTATAAAAAGTGTTATTTATCCAGCTGTTGAATCGAATCCATGACCGCTGCAGTGAGAACGTAGCCTTTGTACATGGGGCGCCCACTCTACCAACTGAGCTACTGGGCGCCCCCTCACTTTAGGTTTTAAATAACAAGGTTTCTAGCAGTAGGTCTAGCAGTAAGTGGCAGCCCTACGTAAATTCAACACTTGTAAGCAGAAGATAATGTTATCTAGCAGCAAGAAAGGGCAAAGCCTCTCTTCCTCCAGGCAGCTCCCTCCATGTCCACAGCTTACTGTATCAAAGAGCAGTGTTAAAGTAAGGAACGCTCACTCAATAGCCAAATCTAGGGACCAAAACGTCCCCAGAATATATGCACACTGAAAAAAAACTGCAAGAAAAAACAGCTGCTTGACTTGAAATCTCAGTCAACTGAGGGGTCTCTGACTGATGAGTTTGCATGGCTGAAAAAGATGCCTAAATCTATAAATATAAAACTAAAAGAAACGCTTATGCGATTACAGGAGTAGTTGTCACAAAGATGGTGAGAACCAGCAAGAGGAGTACGAAGTCGTCAGTGGAGCAGGTTCACTCGCTAATTTCTGTAAACGACAGCATGATCCCCGAACCTGAAGAGGAAGAGTCAAGTCTAGGCGAGCATTCATACATCTACTCCCCCTCACGAAGAAGAACCAGAGGTGAGCTGTTGAATCATTTACCCGTATGTCGATCTGTTCATCCATGATGGTTTTAACCCTGTGTTGTGTGTGTCAGCTGAAAGAGCAGAGTTTCCAGGCCCAAGTGAAGAGTCTGCAGCACCCGTCACTCGCAGCAGAAGGAAAGTCGTCAAAGATGCCTCTGTTGCTCCTCATGTAAGTGTTCCTGCTCATGATGTTCATACTTTTTATGTGGAGGACTCTGGATTTTATTTTTAACCTGAACTTGAGTGTGTTGGTCAGTTCCTCGAACATGTAATCTCATGAGCTCATTGTTAATCCGGGACTTTAACAGATAGGTTTTTTTTTTTTGTTTTTCCCTTAAAAACAAGCCACAGTTATGAAATTCCTGGAAAAGTTGTAAAATTAGAAAAACTGTTTTCTAGGCCTGGAAATGTTTTTGAGTCAACAGAATGTTATGGAAAAGTTATGAATATATATTCTTGTTGTTCCACAAAAATTCCCAAAACATGTCTAATATGTGAAATTAGTTGAGTCTGAAATCTAGTTCTGCACTGGTTGACCGTTGTTTGGATCTTGAGTTTTCTATCCACCAAAAAAGAGCTGCAGCCTTTGCGTTTTGCAACGTATTCATTTGTGTCAGTCTGGTATACTGGCCTGTGCAACAAGTTGGAGGCGGCGAACATCTACCACAAGAGTAAAGACAGCAAACGATAGCAGTTTGCTTATCCACAATGCTCTGGAAGTGTGCGTTTACAGATCTACTCATTTCAAACTATTGGAATTACATAATGGAAATGAGGTGAAATATTAAGGAAAAGTTTTGAAAATTATTCTGTAAAAATGCGTGGGAGCCCTGTAAAAAAGAAAAGGTTTTAAAAAATGCGAGGATTTTAGGTTAAAACCAATTATTACTAAGACTAGCTTAATGTGTGCAGTAAGCAATCACAGTTCAGTTTTGCACTTACTTAGTTTTCACACCATTGATTGCTTTAGTTAGTGCATTTTGACTTAAACACTTCATTTGTTGTCATGTAGCTTTCTACTGGTATAAGTAGCATTTTTTAAGTTTTTTAACATTGCTTTTTTTTTCCAGGATGAAGTTGCATCAGAAGAAGATCTGATGGAGAAAGCAGCAGGAGCTTCGAAGACCAGAAAAGCAGGCAAATCAACAGCCAAGTAAGATCCTGTTGTCCTCCTGGACCCCTAACGCCAGGTTCACACTGCTTACAGAAGCATAATAATATTCTGTTGGCACCATTGTCAAACAACTGGGCTTTTTACACGGGACACGCAGCTCCACGCAGATGTTGCAGATTACGGCTCGTGATCACCCTTATATATGAGTATATATGTAACTTTAGGCCTCAATATAATGTAAACAGGTGCGTTATAAAGAATAAAATCTTCAGTCTCAAACGTTTTTTGTACCAGGCAGTAAACATCTTTATTTCTGCTGTTAAGTTGTAAAGTTTGCTATTTTAACACGGGCTTCATGAGGATTGAGCTCGGCTTCATTTTTCAGCCTCAGAGGTTGCCGCTTGCAACTGACATCTCGTGCTTAGACGTCAAGTGTGAAACTGAGGATTTGACAAAGAACTGCTTTGTTTTAGTTTTTTCTAGTTTTAAGAGTTTTAGTATCGATATGCATAGTGTGATCTGTTTGGGCTGAGAAATCATTCAAATCAGATTCATTGGCATGAATTTTGACATTATACTGATGCCAAAGCAAAATAACAGATTATTTAATTATCACATTTTGCACAAAAAAGTTAGATAAGAAAAATCACATCATGTTCATGTTTTTGTCTTGTTTTTCTTCACCTTCAGATCCAAAGCCGTTTTGGAGCCGCCTCCTATAGCAGAGGCGGACCTGATCTCGCCTCTGCCCAGCCCAGCAAATCCACACCCACGAGCTCTGAAGAGGACTAAAGAGGGAGAGGCCCCGGCCTCGAGCATGAACCTTAGACGCAAACGCATCATGGATACCGTTTACACAAAACCTGTCACGCGAAGAAAGAAACTTTAATGAGGTTGGTGGTGGTTTTAACCAGTGAACTTCAGACTATCGGACGATCTGAACTAACTCGGTCAGGAGCTGTCCACTCATGACGGTTCTATTTCCTCAAATGCCTCACGCTGCTGCGGCCGTCTTTGTATATTTCCCTGTCGGACAATAAAATCAAAGCAATGTAGGCATGAAAATATATTTTTGGGACAAAACACACTGGTGGATAGCAGTGTGAGAGAGGCATATATTTTTGGAGTTTACACTTCCTGCTCGTACTAACTTGATTTCTCTTGATCACGGATCTGTTTCCATTTTGTGTTGGACGTTTTGCAACGCTCCTCGTAATCCGCTTTATTCTCTGGACAAAGAATGGCACAAGGGAAAGCAATCAATGTGGGCTTTTTAGAAGCTCCCGTTAATAAAACCAGAGAGACTGATCTCAACCTTTTATCACATTCTCTTTTATTATTATTTTTTTGTTTTGTTTTTGTTTTTGTGGTTTACTTTTAAGATTTTTGAGGCCTGCTGTTTTTTCTTTTTAAGAAGAAAAGCAACCAACCTGGTGGAGACTAAATATTTCTACTGATAGATTTGTATATAGTCTTTTGCTATGTTCCAAATAAAATTAATAAATAAATCCTAAAGGATTACGTTCATTTTGAAGTTTTAAGTGTCCTGAATGCGTTTGATCATCTAATCTGACTGCCTATGCCATAGTCTTAAAATTTGGGTGATTTTCTGTGAAAGAGACACAGACTTGTACACTAATGCCATCAGATTTGGACTGTTTTTGTATGTACTGGGGATGTTGTATAGTGTGACAGAAACAAAGAGACTTGCACATTGGTTTGGAGTTTTTAAAATAGTTTCGAACATGTTAATAGGCTTGTTTAATTAAATTTATGGCAACCACCATCTGACATATAGGCTATTTTCTGATGAATGTATGTAGAATGTCTTATTTTTGATGATGCTCTTTGATAAATATGGTTAAGCTTGAATAATTTTCTACTTCTGGTGTTGATTGTCTCAGTTTAAGTGCATGTGTTCGTTAGTTTGGTGGTCGAAAGGAGTGACTGGACCACACGGCCCTTTCTGCTGAGGTGTGCAGTGAATGATTGAAAGGAGCTGCAAGCGTCTAATTATCCTTCACAAAAAGTGGAGACAGTGATCCTGCTGCTGCCTCAGACAAGGTGTCTGCAGGTCCTTAAATAGACTTACATTGCTTATGATTTCATAAAATTCTAGAAAAATTATCCATGTTAGGCCCTAAAATATTTCAGTGTTCTTAAATTTGAATTTGTGAGGTTTTAATTGCCACAAACATTTTATCTAATTTCATTTATCCGTCTTAATTTGTCTCTTATACTTACCTGTTGGCAAAATGCGGATTAACCCAACTCACTCTAATAACCTTCATTAAACCCACCTCTGACCAAAACTACTTCTTAATTTTATACAGGGTTCTCAAAGTCACAGGAAATCTGGAAAGGCATGGAATTTCACTGTCACATTTTCCAGGCTTGTAAAAATCATGGAATTAGTAAAAAAAAAAAATTGAAAGTTTTGGAGAAGTCATAGAATTTTATTGTGTGCATTGCAATTGTTAGTAATCCTCTGTGCATAACCTTCCAAGTAATTTAACAAAATGACATATTTACTTGTTGTAGCTCTAATATGTAAAGATGAGGTTTCCTTTACCTTCACCTACGTTTCTTCATCTTCTTCCCACTTTCTATGTCTTCCTTTATGTATACCAGTTAGCTGAAATTATGTGAAGAGAATATGAATCTGACATGTCTGACAAAAATTGTTCCTACGGTTCCTTGAAAAGTTTTGAATTTTTGTCTAAGAAAATGTGTGGGAACTGTGTTTACAATCACTTGCAGCGCTTCAAGAAGAAAAAGATGATTTCTCCACAGGTCAGTCATATATTTTATTTAAAACCCTCCTGAAAAAGTCTTTAATAAAGCATCAAATTTAAATGTTGGATGCATGTAGACACCCTGCTCAGATATCAGATGTCAATCAAACACCGTAGATTTTGTAAATGTCAGGTCAGGATTTATGATTAATATAAAAAATGTGCCTGTTTGGGTGAAGTTTAATTTCAGAAATGTCACTGAAATGTTGCCATAAATGTAGCTGTTAATGTGTGTAACTGCCCTGTATGAATTATTTATAGTGGGAGGAGGTGAAAGTGGAACCGGCTTTATCTTAACGGTTTCACTTTACTGACGAGACACCAGTGTGGGGAATAATAACATGGTAAATAAAAAGCATGTTTCTCCCCATATTAAATGCTGATGATTTTTATTAGATAACTCATCACAAGTTAGGCTGCTTGTGAATATTTTATTTCAGCTTGTCACAGTATCTATTGACATTGTTCTAGTTTAGACTCAAGTGTTTAGGGTCGCGTCCACCTTTCTGCATGTATACTAAACATTTTTTCTTCCCTGTCATGTCAGTAAAACCTCATGAGGAGTTTCCTAACAGGCACCACAGTCCCCGTCACACTGACCCGACTGTGTCCATGTCAACGTGTAACTCGACACAGCCGTGCGTCGCTGTGTGAGGGAGCTGATCACTCATTGTGCCAGTCTCCTGCGCTGATACCTGCCGGCCGCACCATGAGGGCCAAAGCCTCAGACATGCACAGCAAAGACTGTGTCAAAGTGGCCATCAGAGTCCGACCATTCAACAAGGTCAGTGTTCAGTCATTTTTGTGAAGTATGTACAGTTTGTCTTTTAAAAGCTGTCATCCATTTCTTATTTTATACTGTTTCTCTGTCATTTATTTGCCTGTTTTCCTGCAGTTTATTCATTGCAATGTACTGTAATCTTATGGTATCTCGTTCTCTGACATATCCCTCTGTATTGTGTACACACTGAGTGCAAAGCCTGGGTAAAACCTCTGAAAATACAACTGAAATTATTAAGGACAAGAAAAGAGGATATTGTATGGCCTACAAACACATTCAGTGCTTTTGAGGCAGAGATTTGATTTAAGGGGGAACACCCAAGTGAACAGGGTAAAATGTTTGACTAATAGAGATTCCCTAGTTGGTTTCTTACAGTGAGACAGTTATTTTTTTTCTTACAAATTTTTTTGAAAATGTGTAAATATGCAAACAAGTCGTTATTTCTAATTAAAAATGCACCGATTTGAATACATTTCCAAACAAAACTCTGAACAGACGTCCCACAGATCTGTGAAAAAGTCTTAAAGGCACTGGATTCATTAATTCCAAAGACAAGGCCTCGTTTGGTATTAAAATGTCCAAAATCAGAGGCATCAGTGGCTAAGTGGATAAAGCAGGCACTCTGTGAATAAAGGCCGTGTCCTTGCCACAGCAGCCTCAGGTTCAACTCCCACTCAAGGCCCTTTGCTGCATGTCACCCCCACCCCCCCCACACTATCTGTCCTATCTAATACAGCTGAAAAAAAAAATGCCTCTCCCAGTAACATCACCTAAAAGTCATGTTTTATTTTACAATAAATATTTCTACAAAATTCTCTAACCTTTAGTAATTGATATTGGTTCATGCTTACTTTTTCTTTCAGTTATTGTAAAATGAGTGTTAAATTTAATTCCGAGTGGCAGTAAAAAAAAAAAAGTCTAAAAAAGTATTAAATCCCTCTTGCCTTAAGCTGTAGGAACCCTAGTAAAATTCTTGTTTTACTTTATCATATTAGAATTAAAGATTTTTATTGAAAGAATTTTGGATAACTCTTACTACTCCATAAATTATAAAATACTGTCGACGGGCATGAAAAAAAAAATTTCCATGAGTTTAGGAGTAAAAATTTCTATGAATGAGGCTATAAATTAAAAAAAACTACTTTGAAAAAACACTCAGAATATAGACAAGAATAAAACTAAAAAGTTTATTTAAATGCTACTGAAGTTGAGATTTTTGGCTCCCACTTAAAAAAAAAAACACAATAGTTTGAGGCACCTGGTGGCTCAGTGGATAGAGCAGCACTCCGTGTACGGAGGCTGTCCTCACTGCAGGTTCAAATCCAACCTCAGCCCTTTGCTGCATGCGTGTTTTGCATTTTGCATGTTTTATTGCTGCATGCTGCAATAAAAATTAACATCTGAACCTGTATTTTCATGCACATTTGTTTTATTTGCTCATGTCAGTGTATAATCTTCAAAACAATAACAAAAACCCATTATAGGCTTTTTTCTCCTAACACTTACACACATTCCATGAACAAACAGGAGCAGGAGGAAGAAAATCTTAATTTTTGTTTCCACAAGTCCCACAGAAGACATGTTATGGAGGTAAAACGGCCCCAAATCTTAAAATTGCATCAAAAAGCTGTTCTCACCTGAGGTGTCTCCCCCAGTGCTGATTCACACTAAAGTGTCCGACTCTCACATAGTTGCTCATCTGGTCATTTCTTCTAAAGCCTTTTTAAATATCAGTCTTTAACTCCCTCCCTCAGCCTTGTTCTCTCCTCCTCTCATCCTCTTTCTTTTCCTCCCTCCTTTCAGAGGGAGAGGGAGGCAGGCAGCAGATGTATTGTTTCCATGGTGTCGAGCTCCATCACCATCCAGGACCCGCGTGACTCCCAGAGTCGTCGTTCATTTTGTTTCGACTACGCCTACTGGTCACACAGTGGCTTCACACGAAACCGTGGTGGCCTGTTTGTGCCCGAAGAGCCCGGGGGCCGATACGCCGATCAGGTTGGCCCCAAGTCATTCTGGTAGAGCATTTTGAAGTACAGACATAGGTCTGTACCTTTAAACTTAGATATCAGTTTTCATGTGCTGTGTTCAGACACCTTTCACAAGGATTTAAAACGTTTGAAACACGAGCAAATGGGTCTGATTTCTTTCAAAAACAGGGAAAAAAGGCAATGAGGAACTTGGCAAGAAATGTCCCACAAATTGTAATAAATTACTAAAGGCTGACAAGAAAAAAAAGAGAAAAAAGAAAAAAAGAGATGTGTATATATGTTACAGAAATACATATATTTGTAGCACTTTCTTTTGGGCCATTTCCTTGCTTGCTTTTTGTTGTTTTTTTTCTTAATTTTCTCTTGCAAATTTTCAGGAAATTTCTTCTAAACTTTATACATTTCTTACAAATTTTTGGGCTATTTCTTTTAAAGTTGCTCATTGCTTTCAGGCCAGTTTGTTTATGTTTTACAGGGTTAACATGCTGTGCCTTTGTAGCATTTTATGTCACTGATCGTGAAGCATTGATATGCACTATTTTGTTTGCAGTGCAATTTGTCGACCATGTTTTAAGAAATTGCACTTTAATCTTGCAATAAGTCTTGTTTCATTGTGGGCGGCACGGTGGCTCTGTGGTTAGCACTGTTGCCTCACAGCAAGAGGGTCCCTTGTTCAAATCCCGGTTGGAACGGGGTTTGGTCTGGTCGGGGGCCCTTCTGTGCAGAGTTTGCATGTTCTCCCCGTGTCTGCATGGGTTCTCTCCTGGGTCTCTCCTGGGTCTCCAGCTTCCTCCCACAGTCCAAAGACATGCAGCTCAGGTTGATTGGTGACTCTAAATTGTCCTTAGGTGTGACTGTGTGTGTGTATGGTTGTTTGTCTCCATGTGTCGGATGATGACAGCTGGGATTGGCTCCAGCCCCCCCTGCGACCCTTACGAGGACAAGTGGTTACAGAAAATGACTGACTGACTTTCATTGTGTTGTAAGCCCACGTTTACATTTTGTGAATATGTCGTCATCCTGCTTATGAGTGGATGTTGAACTAATGACAGGAGAAATATGGACCAGTTGGGAGCCACTGATCTAGAGAGCATAAATTTGGAGTGAGTGAGCGTTGACAAAATCTCTTCTGTTTCCAGGACAGCGTGTTCCAGGACCTTGGAGAGGGAATATTGGAGAATGCCCTGCAGGTTGCAATCATCATGTATTTAGCTGGAGATTCATTCACATCTTTAACACAGAGCTCTGTGATTAGATTGACTTTGTTCTGTGCTACTGGACTAAAACAATTTTAAGGTTCTGCTGTCTGTCGACTTTAGATCTGTTCTCATAGTAAAAGTCCTGAAATGATGTCTGCAGGGTTACAATGCCACACTGTTGGCCTATGGGCAGACCGGCTCGGGGAAGAGTTACTCGATGGTCGGCTACGGACCCAACAGAGGCCTGGTTCCTAAACTCTGTGACCGACTGTTTCAGGCCATCAGAGAGAACCAGGACAGCAGACAGTGTCAGGTAAAGAGTGTGTTTCAGGTCATCATAAATAAACAGCAGACAGTGTCGTCTGTATGGGTGTGTGGTGTGGTGTTTGTGATTCTGAACGTCTTTATTCTTGATGTCTCCACAGGTCTTTTTCAGTATGTTGGAGATCTATAATGAGCAGGTAACAGCAGCTGTTGTCATTTTATTTTTTTCAGTTTAGCTTTTTTGTTTGTAATATCTCTTTTCTCTGGAAGCCACTGCTTTTGTACACAGCAGTGTGGACTCAAGTCACAAGACTTGGACTCAAATCACATATCATCATTTTAGATTGACTTTACAAAAATCAAAAAGACTTGAAGCTTGAATTGGACTTAAACACCAATGACTCATGATGTAACTTGGAGCCTTTTGACTTGAACATGTTTGTTACCTTCACTCCAAGCCCAAAGATTAAAAAGTATGTTAAGCAATAGTATATTAAAAAGTTTGCCACAAATCGGTTTATTTCCTAAATAAACTTAGATAAACATTATACATTCCCAGCAAGTCGACTCTTAATTTTCCTAATCCACTTTGTTTGAAGTTGTGCGAAGTTACTGAGCACCATAATGATACCAAAGATAACTTTGTTTGTGTACAAAAACTGTCAACAAATTACAAATGGCAGTACATAAAAAAGTATAAATTGAAAGTTACAGACACAAGCAACGCCTTCCAACTTCTTTGATGTTTTAAGTTACACAAAAAATGGTAAATCGAGGCTAATATTCACCTAGTGCGCTAATGCTTAGCTAACATTATTACTCTTGTAAAATGACATAATATTAGGTAAAGAGTGTGTTACGATTTGTTTGGGGCTTGAAACTCATCATTTAGGATTTGGAACTTTAATCAGGATTTGATTGCAAAGACTTGTGACTTGGTCCCACCTCTGTTGGTCCTCTGTTGTCCAGGTGGTTGACCTGCTGTCTCGGGGGTCTCGTACTCCTGGGGGACTCAGAGTCAGAGAGGAGCAGCAAAGAGGCTTCTATGTGGAGGGTCTCCGAACTGTCCCGTGTGACAGCGCACAACAGGTAGAGGGACGGATGGAGAGAAACACTTCTGCATACAGTAACAAACTGTGAGACAGTGTAGGGGAGCTACATAGAATTATGATATAAAAACTATCAGGGAAACACATGAGAGCTACAACAGATGTTTCTGGATTTTTTTGGGATCCCTCTGTTGGTTCTGTTAGTGATTGTACTTGAAATCATGTTTAAATGTGAATATTAAAATGTAGGTGGAACAGTTGATGGAACAGGGGACCAGAACTCGAACCACCGCTGCCACGCACATGAACGCCAACAGTAGTCGCTCACACATGCTCATTATCCTCCAGCTCAAACAGGTAAGTGGCTCCCCGGGAACACTGCTTAGTCTGGCATCCAGTTTTTCCCAGTGGCCACTCGAGGTAATGCAGCATTCTCCCCCACAGGCCATCATATTAAAGGAAACATTTGTTAAACTGTTGAGAGGAAACCCTGAACTGCAATCAAGTTATGGCACTTTCCTTTATGAATTTTTGATCCATGGAGACTTTATTTATTATTGTAAGAGTTTCCTCAAACCATGCAAAGCAATTTTAAGTCTATGACTCGCGGGCAGACCGAAACACCACTGTGCACATGCAGTGGGTCACATACTGTGGAAGTAAACCCAGAAACTGGACACTTTTGGGGTATGGACCAGTTCCATTGAACTGAAAAGGTGCCATCTTGATGTTCAGTATCCAGTTATTATTTTACATCCATGGTGTCTAAGATCAAGATTTGACTCTTATAGTATCAACATACTTAAAATGTACTCTTTTTTTTTTCAAGCAATTGTTGCCTGATTATAAAAAGATTATAGTTATATTGTCAAGGATTATTTGATTTTTCTTAATGATTTAATGTTTTTTTATTTATTAGGATTTATGAAACATTTTGAGTCTGGAATATTTAAAATGCATTTTATTGGCATTTAAAATGTTTTTAGATACTTAAGGTACAATATTTTCAATATTCAGATTATGTCACTTTTGAAAAAAAAATGTTATCAATTACAGAAAATGTCATGTAATTTGTATTCAGTAACTAACCGCATATGACCCAACAGTCAGATGTCAGATGACTATCTTCAAGTCATTTCATTTGTTGTTGACTTTCTGTCAGATTTTTTCCAAAGAGAGCATCACAAAGCAGTCCAACATCAACCTGGTGGACCTGGCTGGCAGTGAGCGTCAGCGGTCTTCAGGGTCGGAGGCTGACAGACTCAAAGAGGGCACGGCCATCAACCTGAGCCTCACCACCCTGGGCAATGTGATCAGGTTGGCCTGGTGGTCAGTTTGATCGAGTTTTTGATCACTCTGGTCCATCAGCATCTTTCATGTCCTCTCCTCTCCTGCAGCGCTCTCGCTGATGTGGCGGTGGGGAAGAGGGTCGTCCATATTCCCTACAGAGACTCAGTTCTCACCAAGCTGCTGCAGTCTGCACTGGGAGGCAACAGTCGCACTGTGATGGTAACAAACACTTCATAGGAAATAGTGCTAATACACACTGATGTTGCGTTATGTTCAGTAATGTGGTCATTTCTGAATTAGGATTTTATCTTATTCTCAAGATTGCCACGCTGAGTCCTGCTGACATCTGCTATGAGGAGTCTCTGTCAACGCTGCGTTATGCTGAGCGGTACAAAGAATTCATGCAGTGTAACCCATCATCCAAAAAAAACCATGCTAAAACGTTTGCACCAATTGCTCTGAGTCATTTATTTTTGCATCTTTGTTTTCCCCTGTTTTCTTTTCCTCTGTCCCACCTGTGCCCCATCCACAACCCTCACTCTTATGTCCACACCTCTCTGACCTCTTTAGGGCAAAGCGTATCCAGAACCGAGCAGTGGTGAACGAGAGCCCCACTGAGCGTCTAGTTAAAGAGCTCAAGGCCGAGAATGCCAGACTCCTGCAACGTCTGAGCCGGTTGGGCCAGGAGGGACGCAGAGCCAACGACGAGACCAGTAAGACGTGCTTCAAGCATAGAAGAGAAAATAATTCAGCAGTTCAGGGTCAACGTGTGTGTGTGTGTGTGTGTGTGTGTGTGTGTGTGTGTGTGTGTGTGTGTTCAGAGGAGCTTCGTCAGCTGCTGACCCACAATGAGCTCCAGATCAGGGCCATTCAGACTCTGTGGGAACAACACCTGCAGGAGGCGCTGAAGGACTGGGAGCAACAGTACGCTAACATTACACAGGTACACACACACACACACACACACACACACACAGTCAAATAAACAATCAGAGGAGCACCACGGTGGACATTGACAGAGTACATTTACTTAAGTACTGTATTTAAGTACCGTGTGTGAGCATCTGTACTTTACTTGAGTTTTGTTGGGTTTTTTTTTTAAACTTACTACTTTGTCTCACTACATTTGAAAGATAACAAATAACAAATGTTATTCTTTCGACTCCCAATACATTTCTCTCTACATTTGCTTTGAAGTCAGTGGATTTATTTATTTATTTTCTAAAAATCAAAAGTCCATAAACTGTGATCATACAGTTCTGTGTGTGGTTTGTCCGTCGACATGGTGTTCTCGTACCTCTACCTCTTGCATGTTCTACTCCAATTGGGCAGCTCATCACTAGAGACAGGTGAAGAGGAGACGCAAGCTGTTTCACATTTCTGGCAATGCTGTGTAATATAAGTAGAATTTGTGTATGTACTGTCGACATGTTTTATTCCAAATTAAATCTGATAGTTGTTCAGATTCTGTTGTGAGTCCTGTTGTAGTTAATGCTTGTTTCGAGTTGAAGTTTTAAATCACTTCAGATTAAATAAAATAAAATGAGCAAAACAGTTGAACTCATCTAGCCTACAAAATTATGATTTGTCTACTTGCTTTACTTGCTTCTACAAACAAATCAGTGCACTCTGTGGGTTGTTATAGATTTAGTAGGATCCGTCAATGTACTATGACTAAATACAACAATGAATTGAAAGGAAACAGAAAAAGTATTTTGAATACTTGAATATTTTTAAAAGCAAGTACTCCAGTACTTTAACTCAAGTAATAATTTGACTCCGCATCTTTTACTTGTATTGGAGTAATATTTGACCAGGAGTATCTATACGTTGACTCAGGTAATAGAGTTGTGTACTTTGTCCACTACTGGAGGTGCACACACTCAGGAGTTTCCATAGTTTCAGATGAGCTTCGGTTAACCGGTAAGCACAGAGCGTAAAAGCACTTTGTGAAGGTTTAATGTATTAAGTCAATACCGTTACTCCTGTTGCCACCTGTCTCTCTGTCAGGAGCGGAGGATGATGCAGATGCATCCTTATATCCTGAACATCAACGAGGACGCTCAGCTGTCAGGGGTGGTCAAGCTTTTCATTCAGGAGGGTGAGTCTGTCTCTTTATGTTGAGATGAATATTTCACTCTCCTGTTCAGTTCACCTTTTAGAGGGAGGTGTTGGGAGTGAAGAATGTCAGAGGTAAGAGGGCCCTGAGAACCAAAGTGACTGAGCACTTTATCACAACCTGAAGGACTCATCGCCTCAGTTTTTAAGTGTTGTGATGTCATGAGAGCTAGAGTCACTGAGGGGAAATACATTCCCTCCCGGTGGCGACAGCTGGGACTACAAATCATCATGGCATTGAGTAAAAGACTACAAGACCCACAGTAAGCAGGGATTGCCCCAGTGAGGGAGGTGAACTGGAGGGGGAGTCAGTGCATGTGGAGGAGAGGCAACGATTAACATGGACAGAGTTTTTAACATGGATAGTTTTTTTAGTTATGTTACCCAGGCGATGGTGACTTAGTATTTTGCTTTACATACCTGTTTTGTGTTGTTTAACTTTAGTCTGCAGGAAATAAGTTTACCTGTTGAAAAGGACTGAATACAGTGAGATAAGTTGGAAAGTAATGTTTGACTCTCTGCACCTGCACCTCTAAAGCTCCAAGAGAAAAGCTCCCGACCTCTCGAGACATCACATGTTCACAACGTGTTCGTTACAACTCATCAATACTGTTTTGTGTTGCAGGTGAATGGGACGTTGGCCTTTGTGACTCTTCCCCGAGATCCATCTCTATCAAGGGCTTAGGGTGAGTTTTCATCACATCAGTATCACATCAGCAGAATTTAAACATCATAAAACCAATGCAAGTAAAGTTAGAGACTCCACAGTTCATGCAAGATGTCCAAAGTGGATGTGGATGATGTCATTGATTGGGGACTTTTTCATGTGTGTTTGACTAAGTGTATGCTGGGATAAGCTGTATGTTCTGCGACACTTTTGAACCTTTTATGTCCGCACAAGGATTAAGTGGGAAAAAAAGCCTTTGCATTTTTGCAGAACGTTTAATGCTTAAAAAATTAAAGAAAAGTAAGTACTGTAAGTGTAAGCTTGAAGCTTAGTGTTTTTTCTCATCTTTAAATTTACAAACACAAGTTTGTTTTTGCTCATGTACTGTATGTGTGTTTTTGTTTGTTAGGATCCACGAGCGTCATGCTGTATTCAGGAATGAACAGCGGCGGGTAACTCTGACCCCGCTGTCAGGGTCAAAGGTCATTGTCAATGGCAACGCTGTCTCCCAGACAACAGAGCTGCAGCACCTGGTTGGTCTCAACACATAATCAAACTTTATGATGCGACTGTGTGACATGCGTACTGGGGGTGGGACCTGCTGTGATATCACTATCACCATATTGCAATATATCACCTTTTTTAACTGCCAGATAAGGAAAAAGTTTTTCAACATCTATGTTAACATATCTAATATATTCAGTTTTTAGTATGCTCATCTTACTTCAATCATTTTTACTGCAGATACATGTATCTAGTGAGAAAACCATTTAATTTTATTAATCTCACAGGCTACCAAAAGTGAAATTTGCATTTGCAATATCCATAACTTATATAATACAAAATCTGTATATGTATATCAATACAATATTGCCACGCAAAATATCCCAATACATTGGTGTATTGATTTCTCTCCCACAAAGACAAAGTATTTGTTTTTTTCCTTGCCCTTCAGGACCGCCTCGTTCTCGGCTCTAACTGCACCTATCTGTTCATTGGTTATCCCTCTGAGAGGGGTGGGGATGACTGGAGCCGCTACGACTACGACTACTTCCAGTCTGAGCTGGCTGCTGCTGAAGGCATCCATCTGGGTGAGGAAGAGAATCAACAGGTGGAAGTAAAGGAAGTTTATCTTTAATGGGAAACATGTAAGATGTTATCTCTTTGTGTCTGTGTTTAGGTGAGTCAAGTGCTGGGTCCAGTCAGACAGACCCCAGTCTGCTGGCCGTCTTCTACGACTACATCAAACTGATGCCCATGGTGGCTGAGGCCAATCAGATGAGCCAGGAACTGAACAAGGTAACACAAACACATGCAACACATCTTCAGATTCACACATTCAGTGCTTTTTATTGTTGTGTCTTCCTCTGTTTTTCAAGAAACTGTAACTTTTGGATTGATATGTTCTTTCTGGCAGTGGTTGTTTGGAAATTATCTAGCAGATGTATTTTTTGTTTTTGGGATCTCATGTATTCATTGTTGTGCAGGAACAATAAACATCTGCAATTTATTGTCTGCCATGTTTGTAGGCAGTGGAGTTTAAGTTGGAGATCAAGAATCTGGCACTATCAGATTCAAAAGGACATGATCTGAAGAAGGAGATTGTTGTCAGAGTGACATCTGTGGGAAGAAAACAGGTTGGTCTGTCTGTCTTTATGTATCTCTTGTACCCCAGCTTATATGCTTTTATTATTTCAATGTAGGTTTCAGTTGTGGTCTTGATTTTTTTGTTCCTTTGTCTAAACTATTGTCACATTCCCTCCCCAGGTGTGGATGTGGTCCAAGGCCAAGTTTGTAAACCGTAAATTCCTGATGGAAGAGGTCTATCAGCAACATCAGGCTGAGAGGAGCAGAGACATTGTAATTCAATAAATTAAACAACATTGCTCATGTTTTTCAAAAAGTTGTAAAAAAAAAAAACAATTTACAAATCAGTAGACAGATATCATTTATGTTTCTGTAATTGCTGATCCCTTTTCAATGTTGTAGACCATCAGCAATTCAAGGAAAATGTTGATCAGTTTTTAATTGTTGCTGTCAGAGAGTAGAGGGTCTGTCTACAGCTGCATTACCCAGAGAGAAAGACCCATTCTGGGATCCTGTAGAGCCTTTACTTCTGGGCACTGCTCACCTCTGGCTTCAGTCTTTGGCCTTCCGCATCTCTCTAGAAGAGCAGCTTGAGGTACAAACACACTGAGTATGTGCACACACACATTAATGAAAGGTGAACAGTGCTGAGTAACCCTTTGTCCTGACTAGGCAAGATCGTCTTTTTAGCTCAACCTCTGGACACCTTGAGCCTTCTCAAATAAAGTCTGCCAAGTGTGAAGGACTGTGGCCTTTCAAAATACCAGACCATAAAAATGCACAAACAATGAATTTCTTCCTATTTAACACGTATCCTGCACTTGATAATCTCTGTGTGCAGGTACTGGGGTCAGAGGGCACAGAGGAGGCCATTCTACAAGCACAGCTGGTCCCCTGCACCTCAGCAGGACTGTATGACGCACGCACGCACGCACGCACGCACGCACGCACGCACGCACGCACGCACGCACGCACGCACACACACACACACACACACACACACACACACACACACACACACACACACACACACATACACCGACATACACACACATTGCAAATAACCCTATTAAACACAAAGAGATACACTGATAAATAATCTTTCTTACCTTCCAGCCCTCTGGGTGAGGATGACATTCTGATTGACCCGTCTGAGTTACTGGGTCGACGACTGGACTTCCAGCTGGTCCTGGAACAGTGTTGTGGCCTGCGCTGGATCAGGGAGGCCCGCAACAGAGGGGTCCAAATCGGGTGAGGCATGTCGAGGCTTTGAATGCACTAAGAGAATTTTGAAGTGCAGGAATGACAGCGAGAATCCCTACAATAAATTACAGCCCAGGAACTGGAGGTCAAGATAAAGTAACAACTACAGTGAACATGCATGCATTTCATGTATGTAATAAGAAAGTCATATTATAGTACATCATTAAAATGTTATCAAAAAGTCAAAGTATATTGTGCCCTTAAAATGTCATAATATGGTATGTAATAAAATTTATGCCATTAAAATATAAAAAAATCATGTAAAAGGGGATGTCATCAAAAGTCAGAAGAAAAGTGTGCCAAAAAAGTAATAAGTATAATATTCCAAAATAAGTCATAGTATAATATTCCTTAATTTTTTTTAAGAAACATCATTGTATAATGTGCCTAAAAATGTCCTTGTATAGTATTCCATAAAAAGTAAAAAAAAACAAAAACTAAGCAAAAGAAAATTAGTACGCCAAAAAGTCAAAAACATACGTTTCGTATGTTATCTTTTATCCCTTCGGCGGTCAGACTTTTCCCTGTGAGTGCTATACACCTGTAAGGTGTGGTTTATATTTTACTGCATACACTGTTTTCTTATCCCACCTCCTTGGCTCCTTGCCTAATTGTATATTGTGAAAGCTGCTATGTGTGTTTTTTTGTGGGGTTTTTGTGTAGTTTGTTTACATGCTCCTCTAAACTTACTGCCCCTAGTGGGATTAATAAAGTTGTTTGAATTGAATTGAATTGAAAATGCCATTGAAGATATTGTATAGCATTCCATAAAAAATGTTATTAAAAAGTCATACTATAATATTCCATAAGAAAAGTAAACGAAAATGAGTGAAAAATGAATTTGTCATAAAAGATAATCACAGTTTTAATATTTGTGTGTGCTCATATCCAGTAGTGTCATGATAGTAATGGGGAGTGTTACTGTCATCCGAATTAATATGTCCAGAAGTGAAACATTTGCCTTTGTTTTCCCTTGTCCTCCCCTCACTCTCTCAGTTTCAGGTTATTTGACTGCAGCCAGCCTCTCTACACTCCGGCTGTGTGGCATAATGTCAATCCTCTGTTGGATCACAGAGTTCACTTTGCCTCCCTTCACACCTCCCAACGTCTGCTGGACTACCTACAGAGCAGCGCTGTGGTGCTGGAGCTCTGGGGCCTCCAAGGTGAGAGTGAAGTGATAGACAGATGATTAGGCAAGACTCTTCTTTATTTTTTTTTTTTTTGTACTGTATATTGGCTGAGAGCAGGAAACAAATATGGTTTCTTTTAGCTCAGGAACTTCAGTGAATATATGTACTACAAGGGTGTATGTAAAAATGTATCTAAAATATACTAGTATGTCGAACCTAGTTATGAATGTTTTATTTTACACTGGAGTTTATTACCTCCTGTCACAACAGCAGCTGAAAATGACAGGAAGCAGATATTTAAAAATGTAGTATTAAAAAACTGTAAATGTAGTCTTGACTTCCTGTTCCAGAGGGTTGTACTGACCTGATATCATCTCTGGAGGGAGTGAGGATGACTACAGAGGGTATCTTCGTCATCGGGGAGGCAGGCCCAACGGACACAACAGTGAGTTTAATGTTGAGTTTGTATTCCTGCGTCAAAAATGATCTTTGACTTTCATGTGTTTCTAAGTCTAGATATGACACTATGAAAGAAATACATGTGTAACCTCATACATTATGTATTTCCAATAACATGATAAAATAGTAAAATCATAGATCAAAGGATGGACTTCACTTGACTGTATTTGTTTCTTCAAACTTATTTTCCCTTTCTGATGACAAATTCCAAGCAACAACAACCATAATGCAAAAATGTCATTAACTGGACTGTGTGTGTGTGTGTGTGTGTGTGTGTGTGTGTGTGTGTGTGTGTGTGTGTGTGTGTGTGTGTGTGTGTGTGTGTGTGTGTGTGTGTGTGTCTGTCTCTCTATCTGTTGCAGCCTGTAGACTCTGCAGAGCTCAGCTGTTCAGTGAGAGCTCTTCAGCAGGACCTGGAAGAACTGAAGAGTGTAAATGCTTCACTGAGAAAAGAAAATCAAAGTCTGAGAGAACAACTCAGCGCAGCCAGGAATGGTAACTGAAATATACACGATGCACACCAAGATTGAAGTTAATATTATGTTATTTAAAACTACCATTTACATCACATCCATACTAACTTTTCAGAGTTACTAAAAGATGCTTTAAAAGTCACATGCCAAAATATTCCCATTCATAAAACCTAAAATATTAGATTATATGACACCTTTGCCCCTTTTTGTGTGTTAGGTGGGGAGAGCATGCGTGGTCGGTCGGTGCGTCCCAGCTGCGATGCAGAGTTTGCTCGTGCTCTCAAGGTTTTCTACCACAGCATGACGTCAGTCAGGGGTCAGCTGCAGCGTCTGCGCAGACACAGGCCCAGCGTACGTATCCATTACTACAAGAAGGCCTTGTTTGAACCTTTGATAATCGAACACAATACACAATCAGACACACAAATTAAGTGACAAATTTTACAGTGAGCTTGTCACACAAACTGATGTGGATTAGAATAATTTTCCTACTGTGTTGCTTAAATTAAAGATTTTCCTTTAAGATCGGTATATTTGGAATATGACAATACAGGAAATTTATTAACATTTCAAGGAGTTTACAAATGTTTATTTTACAAGACTTTTTGTATTTTTTTGTATTATTTACAATCATTGTAAGTCTTTTTTTTTCTTTTAGCAAAAAATAAACTCTGAGCAAGAAACATCTGCAAAACCAGGCAGGAAAGGCATTTTTTCATAAGTCATGGAATTTATAATCAAATCTGCGGTGTGTTATGTTTTTTGTGGTTAGTAATCTGGAAAAGTAGAGTAGAATAATGAGCGCGTTGCTAATATTAGGCCCTAGAGCACACGGTACATGTGTAGTGTTGCACATTTATGGCAAACTGTTGATGTTAGTTCTGAGGTTATGTGTTCCTGTTGTTTCCAGGAGGAGTCAGATCTACTGGGGCTCAGACTGTTTGTGGACGAGCAGAGTCGTCTACTGAGGGACTTCTCCGAGCAACTGGAACAGAGCGTCTCTACACTCAAGCAAGATGTAGCCGCCATCGTCCGCCGCAAACGAGAACGATCAGGAATCTGGTCTTGATTTCACAGAGTAATAGGGAGGTGAATTCTCGGTTATTCTTTATTTTACAACACTGCAAATTTCAAATGTAAATTGTTTGTGTGTGTGTGTGTGTGTGTATTGTGTGTGTGTGTGTAGGGTGAAGATACTGTCATTTTCCAGTAGTTTCCAAATGTTGTCACTCAGTTGAACTTTTACATGTTACTGATACGAGAGGCATCAAAGATACGCAAAGATTAGTTACATTAAGAAATCAATGCCCAACAATGATATTGAACATTCTGCATGGTGTACACGTTAGGACATGTTTGTCTTTTGATATAATTGGATTTCTTTTTTACTGAAGGAGAAGCAGTTACCTTTTAATGTAAATTATGTTATTCAGATGTCCTAACCATAACACCACCAGTCAGCGAGAATAAACACACATTTTTAATGTTAACAGAAAAACAAAGAACTGAAGTCTATAAAAAGTTTATTAGACTGCATGTAAAAGAAGTTGTCACAGTCCCAAACTGCAAATAAATTAAAAGGCAAATACAACTCAGTTTCAGAATTCACAATATTTTTTTTTTTAGCCATCATAATGTGTCATATTTTCAAGCGACTGCAGTTCACTCTGGAGCCGTATCACAGCATGGCATCAGAAATCAAGGAGCAAGGAAAGCTCCCGCTCCTCTTCCTCATGTCTCACCGCGGGGGCTGATACCAATGATCAACTAACAAGAATTTTTTAATATCTGAAAAGGAGATATTTCCTCTGGAGTTCAGTGACAGTGTCTGAAACAGCATTTCTCTTGCTTTGTAAGATTCGGAGGTAAAAGCACAACGGTTAATGTTTCTAAGCAGTCACGAATTGTGAGAGTACAGACAGTTGCTGTAGGTCCAGAAAAAGATTAGCGTGGGCACGTTTACAGGAGGAGAGGCAGAAGGCAGATGTGAGGCAGACTAGTCATCAGATATGACGGGGAAGCAGTAGGTGGTTGGTCATGAGAAGCTTAAAACGGGCTGAGAGAGGCAGCAGTGAAAGGCCCGAGAGTTAGATAGGTACATTTGAACTGAAGAGGTAGACTGGAAAAAACACAAAGCTGTGGGAAAGAGACAGACAGCGACAGATATTCTATTGATGAGTGTAACAAGGCTAAACCCAAGTGTTTGAATTTTACGTAAGTTCAGAAATATTTTTCATGTTGAGTTTATTTTTCTTTACAAAAGCACCTAATAATGTGAATGTGTTTGTTTCCGCCCACAGGTACAGAGAAGGCTGAGGGTACAGGTGAGGTAGGTTAATTGGGTCTTTAGGGATTGGGAACAAAATACAAATTATAGAAAAAAAACATTTACAATATATACCTCCTGTAACATTTACTTAAACGTAAAAAAAAAAAAAAAAAAATCAGAGAAAATGTAGCAATAAGCTGTTAGCAAACATTTTTTTCTACAGTATCACTGCCAGTTGTCTGCACCTCTTTGGGTAAGTCTGTGTCTGAACAACAAAACAAACAAACAGAGCAAAGAGTATGTACAAGAGCAGTTAAGGTACATATCAAGTACAGTGGTGAAAATTACATTAGAAAAAAAACAACCTTTCAGCCAATAGAAGCAGTTTTCATTTTTAAATTGCACTCCAGTCTACGCAGCCATGAAGCTTGAATAGAGTGATAGATGTACACCTGAATTTGGGTTACAATGCTCTGGATATCCAATTTTGTTTATTTTTTTGGACTGGTTTGACTGACAACTGCTTTCCCCCCCAGAAAAATCTGTTAAGCTAATGCAGACAAGTCAGTGCTAAAATGGTTTTGTTAGGCCAAAAAGCAGCATGAGCTGGAATAAATGTGTGTGTGTCTAACTGCACACACATTATTCCAGCCCAATTCACCTGACCATGTTTGTATTATATCACCAACTTTCTCACTCTCAAACAAACCATTTACATTCTAGGTTACGCACATCTTTCAGTTATCTCCATCGTGCTTTCTGCATTCACCACTGGAGGCGTGAATTTAAATTTAAAACAAAATATGACCATATGTGTCTTTTTCTCACTCACGCTCTCTCTCTCACACACACACACACACACACACTCTCACTAAACGAAGTTTTCAGCAGCAGACGGACAATTTTCACAGTATAAAAATATTTCACTAAACCACAGAGAGGTCCACGATTTCACATTAAGCCCATATGTATCGGTCTCTGAAGCCACACAAAGATAAATGTTGTCTGTTAAGAGCTGCTGTCCAAAACAAACAGATTAGGAATAATCGAGTCTCGTCAAGTACAGACGGACTCAAATAAGTATATGTGGGAGAAGGCTAAACAGTTAAGATTGTTATAAAAGCAGTACTCGGCAGTGTTCACATATTTAATAATATTCATGTAGGTCCTGCAAGATGGTGAAAGATCAGAATTTGGAAATAATGCCACCACTAGACTCATCAGCCATCTAAGTGTTCTTGTTGATAATGTATGATGATGACTTCTTCCCACTTTTTCAGTCTTTCCTATCCAGTGGCAGCTCTGATGTACCTGGGCACAACCAAAATGATCCCTGAATAATGTCAGCATCACTGATGGATGTACTGTTGGCTCAGCCTGTTTGAGTCAAGCATTTGTAAATTCAAATAATTACGTCAACAAACTTGTCGAGCTTACAGTGAAACGAGCAAAAATCACCACCACAGCACTCACTGGTACATTCTCCACTTTAAAGGAAACACCTTCACACTAAACAGGCGGGCGTGTATCAGCAGAGGGCAAATCTTCCACTGAAAGGCTTCGACAGCATCCTAATCTCCTCAGGCGCTGCTGCCGTCATTTGCAGCAGCTTGGCTGTCACTTCCTGTTGTTCCGTAGGTGATGAGTGTAGGTGGGACCTCAGATAAGTCTTGCTGGCTGCCGTGTTTCGGTTCGCCGTCTATCTGATGGAGGCTGCTGTGAGTGGAGAGGGGGTGGTCGAGACGTGGCATGCTGCCATGGAAACTGCGCTGTTCTGTACCTCGGTAAACCATAGTATCACTCCTGAGAGAGGAAAGGGAAGAGGAGAAAACCTAAGTTTAATCACATTTACAACTTTTGACATAGAAACAGGAGGTCATTGATTTCCTGCTCTACCTGTCATCACGAGTGCGGCGCAGGCTGCCGTGGTAACTGGCCTTGCTGTGAACACTGCTAGCCTTACTCCTGGTGGAGGTGGGGTGGCCATGGTGAGTTCTGACTGGCTCGTCAAGGTCATCTAGGACAGCCAAGTGGGTGGAAGAGGCGTGGGTAGATGTACCCTACAGGAGGATGGCAGGAGGTGAAACAGATGAGACAACTATTAGCATCAGAGATTTGCCCTTAACTCTTTTGTTAAATAGATAAAATGAGGTTAAAACTATGAGCTTGTGATCTCCATCCCTTCAATGAAATTAAAATCTTATCCATACAGTATCCAAAAAGCTACTTGGATATACTGGAGACAAACAGTATGTTATATAGTAATCAGAGAATAGTTAATTGTAGAAAGTTCAAGTACAGTATGTTATAAAATAGCCAAAGTTTAGAATATATAAAAAAGTAATTCTATAGTATACCATAAAAAGTCATAAAAACATCCTAGTATAGTATGCCATATGCCAGTATGTTGTAGAAAAGCTTTTTCCTTCCAGTCCGCCCGCAGGTAAATATTTGCATATGACAGTAAGTATTTCCTTCCCATCGCACACCCACACATCTGGAGATAGTAAATGTTTGGTTAGTGTAAACTCGAGTAACTGTAGGATTTCACACTTGGGTCAGATGGACCTGGGTGTTTTTGGAGTATTTCTTTAAATTTTCTTTAGACCCAACTGTTGGTGTACAGAGTCTATATATACTGTGAACAGGAGAGGGTAAGCTAGTACCTGCAGGTGTCTTAATTATTAACAAATTTGTATGTGTCTTTGATAAAGCTGGGATGCAATTTGGAGAGTGGATTAATGAAAAGGTTCTTGTTTTCTGTTATTCTGTAAGCTTCTGAACGGCAGTCACTGACGATCGGCAGACCGTCCTGGATGTCTGTGGATCTTGGGGAGCAGATTTTAAAGGCGAGGCCTGGGTTCATCCAGCGCATCCAGGTAAGTCTTTTATTTTGCTGTTATATACTAATTTTAATATAATTTATTTTTTTTATATTTATGACAGTGTTTCTGATTAATATTTGTTATTTTATGTGAGTTTCTGATTACAGGTTGTATTGTTTGATTGCTTCTAAGATGTAGCTGTTCCAGACCTTGTCCTAATCATGCAGAAATTAGTCTTACTGTAAAATCCCTAAAATTTCATAAATGACATATTCATGAGCGACAAAAGTCATATAAACGTGCCTAATATAGCATGATTTTTTAATGACTTCATTTGACAAATGATAGAGTGTCAAGTATGACAGAATATCATCCAAAATCCCGCTAAAAAGTCAGAATGTAACTGAAAACTATATAATATGTTATGTTGGGAAAAACAGCTTAAAAACAATGCATTTTTAAGCTGTTTTCAGCAGTTTTTGGGACATGTCATTTTTTGACATTTTTGCCATACTATAGCCTTGCTTTTCGGGTCATTTTTCAACATGTCATATTATGGTGTTTTCTGCCTTTTTTTGCAACTTTTTATGCTATGCCATGTGTTGGCACGCTATTTAATGTGTTTTTAAGCTGTGTCCAGCTGTTTTTGGGACATGTCATTTTTTGACATTTTTGCCATACTCAAGACCTCACAAGCTCACAAGACCCCTATGATGACGTCAATCAATGGTTCGGAGTTCCCCTCGCCCGGACGCGGGTCACCGGGGCCCCACCCCTGGAGCCAGGCCTAGGGGTGGGGCTCGATGGCGAGCGCCTGGTGGCCGGGCCTTTACCCATGGGACCCGGCCGGGCACAGCCCGAAGAGGTGACATGGGACCTCCTTCCCGTGGGCTCACCACCCGTAGGAGGGGCCATAGGGGTCGGGTGCAATGTGAGCTGGGCGGCAGCCGAAGGCGGGGACCTTGGCGGTCCGATCCTCGGCTGCAGAAGCTAGCTCTGGGGACGTGGAATGTCACCTCTCTGGTGGGGAAGGAGCCTGAGCTGGTGCGCGAGGTTGAGAAGTTCCGACTAGATATAGTCGGCCTCACCTCGACGCATGGCTTGGGCTCCGGAACCAGTCTTCTTGAGAGGGGATGGACTCTCTTCCACTCTGGAGTTGCTGGAGGCGCCGGGCAGGGGTGGCAATACTTATTGCCCCCCGGCTCGGTGCCTGCACGTTGGAGTTTACGCCAGTGAATGAGAGGGTAGCCTCCCTCCGCCTTTGGGTTGGGGGACGGATCCTGACTGTTGTTTGTGCCTATGGTCCAAACAGCAGTTCAGAGTATCCACCCTTTTTGGACTCCTTAGAGGGGGTGCTGGAGAATGCTCCTTCTGGGGACTCCCTCGTTCTGCTGGGGGACTTCAACGCTCACGTTGGCAATGAGGAATGGCCCCCCGGGAGGAATGGCCCCCCCGATCTGAACCCGAGTGGTGTTTTGTTATTGGACTTCTGTGCTCGCCACAGATTGTCCATAACAAACACCATGTTCAAGCATAAGGGTGTCCATATGCGCACTTGGCATCAGGACACCCTAGGCCGCAGTTCAATGATCGACTTTATAGTTGTATCGTTGGACTTGTGGCCGTATGTCTTGGACACTCGGGTGAAGAGAGGGGCGGAGCTGTCAACCGATCACCACCTGGTGGTGAGTTGGCTCTGATGGTGGGGGAGGACACCGGTCAGACCTGGCAGACCCAAACGCATTGTGAGGGCAGAGTGTCTGGCAGAGCGTCTGGCAGAGTCTCCCGTCAGAAGGAGCTTCAACTCCCACCTCCGGAAGAGCTTCGACCATGTCCCGGGGGAGGCTGGGGACATTGAGTCCGAGTGGGCCGTGTTCCGTGCCTCCATTGCTGAGGCGGCCGACCGGTGCTGTGGCCGTAAGGTGGTTGGTGCCTGTCGGGGCGGCAACACCCGAACCCGCTGGTGGACACCGGCGGTAAGGGGTGCAGTCAAGCTGAAGAAGGAGTCCTATCGGGCCTTCTTGGCCTGTGGGACTCCGGAGACAGCAGACAGGTACCGACAGGCCAAGCGGAGTGCGGCGGCGGTCGCTGAGGCGAAAACCTGGGCATGGGAGGAGTTCGGCGAGGCCATGGAAAACAACTTCCGGACGGCTTCGAAGAGTTTCTGGACCACCATCCGGCGTCTCAGGAGGGGGAAACAGTACTCCGTCAACACTGTGTATGGTGGCGACGGGGCGCTGCTGACCTCGACTCGGGACGTTGTGGATCGGTGGAAGGAATACTTCGAAGACCTCCTCAATCCCACCGACATGCCTTCCGTTGGGGAAGCAGGGCCTGGGGACCCGGGGGTGGGCTCCTCTATCTCTGGGGCTGAGGTTACCGAGGTGGTCAAAAAGCTCCTCGGTGGCAGGGCCCCGGGGGTGGACGAGGTCCGCCCGGAGTTCCTCAAGGCCCTGGATGTTGTGGGGCTGTCGCGGCTGACACGACTCTGCAACATTGTGTGGACATCGGGGGCAGTGCCCTTGGACTGGCAGACTGGGGTGGTGGTCCCTCTTTTCAAGAAGGGGGACCGGAGGGTGTGTTCCAACTACAGGGGGATCACACTCCTCAGCCTCCCTGGTAAGGTCTATTCGGGGGTACTAGAGAGGAGGGTCCGCCGGATAGTCGAACCCCGGATTCAGGAGGAGCAATGCGGTTTTCGCCCCGGTCGTGGAACTGTGGACCAGCTCTGGACCCTTGGCAGGATCCTTGAGGGTGCTTGGGAGTTTGCCCAACCAGTCCACATGTGCTTTGTGGACTTGGAGAAGGCATTCGACTGTGTCCCTCGGGGAGTCCTGTGGGGGGTTCTCCGGGAATATGGGGTTTCGGACTCCCTGATACGGGCTGTCCGTTCCCTGTATGACCAGTGCCAGAGCTTGGTCTGCATTGCCGGCAGTAAGTCGAACTCGTTTCTGGTGAGGGTTGGACTCCGCCAGGGCTGCCCTTTGTCGCCGATTCTGTTCATAACTTTTATGGACAGAATTTCTAGGCGCAGCCAGGGTGTTGAAGGGGTCCGGTATGGTGACCTCAGGATTAGGTCTCTGCTCTTTGCAGATGATGTGGTCCTGTTGGCTTCATCGGGCCGCGACCTTCAGCTCTCACTGGATCGGTTTGCAGCCGAGTGTGAAGCGGCTGGAATGAGAATCAGCACCTCCAAATCCGAGACCATGGTTCTCAGCCAGAAAAGGGTGGCGTGCCCCCTCCGGATCGGGGATGAAGTCCTGCCCCAAGTGGAGGAGTTTAAGTACCTCGGGGTCTTGTTCACGAGTGAGGGAAGGATGGAACGGGAGATCGACAGGCGGATCGGTGCGGCGTCTGCAGTAATGCGGACTCTGCACCGGTCTGTCTTGGTGAAGAGGGAGCTGAGCCAAAAGGCAAAACTCTCGATTTACCAGTCGATCTTCGTTTCTACCCTCACCTATGGTCATGAGCTTTGGGTAGTGACCGAAAGAACAAGATCGCGGGTACAAGCGGCCGAAATGAGTTTCCTCCGTAGGGTGGCTGGGCTCTCCCTTAGAGATAGGGTGAGAAGCTCGGTCATCCGGGAGGAGCTCGGAGTAGAGCCGCTGCTCCTCCGCATTGAGAAGCGCCAGATGAGGTGGCTCGGGCATCTAATTAGGATGCCTCCAGGACGCCTCCCTGGTGAGGTGTTCAGGGCACGTCCCACCAGTAGGAGGCCCCGGGAAAGACCCAGGACACGCTGGAGAGACTACGTCTCTCAGCTGGCCTGGGAACGCCTCGGGGTCCCCCGGGAAGAGCTGGATGAAGTGGCCGGGGAGAGGGAAGTCTGGGTTTCCCTGCTTAGGCTGCTGCCCCCGCGACCCAACCCCGGATAAGCGGAAGAAAATGGATGGATGGATGGATTGCCATACTATAGCCTTGCTTTTTGGGTGATTTTTTCAACATGCCATATTATGGTGTTTTTGGTGGTTTTTGCAACATTTAATGCTATGGCATGCCTTGGTAGGCTCTTTAATGTGTTTTTTTAACTGATTTCAGCTGTTTTTGGGACATGTCATTTTTTGACATTTTTGCCATACTATAGCCTTGCTTTACGGGTGATTTTTCCAACATGTCATATTATGGTGTTTTTGACCATTTTCTTAATTGGTTATGCTATGGTATGTGTTAGCAGGCTCTTCAATGCATTTTTAAGCTGTTTCCAGCTGTTTTTGGGACATGTAATTTTTTGACATTTTTGCCATACTATAGCCTTGCTTTTCGGGTCATTTTTCAACATGCCATATTATGGTGTTTTCTGCCTTTTTTTGCAACTTTTTATGCTATGGCATGTTTTGGCATGCTATTAAATGTGTTTTTAAGCTGTTTCCAGCTGTTTTTAGAACATGTCTTTTTTGACATTTTTGCCATACTATAGCCTTGCTTTTCGGGTCATTTTTCAACATGTCATATTATGGTGTTTTCTGCCTTTTTTGCAACGTTTTATGCTATGGCATGCCTTGGCAGGCTCTTTAATGTGTTTTTAACTGATTTCAGCTGTTTTTGGGACATGTCATTTTTTGACATTTTTGCCTTGCATTTCGGGTGATTTTTTCAACATGCCATATGATGGTGTTTTTGACCATTTTCTAAATTGTTTGTGCTATGGCATGTCTTGGCACGCTATTTAATGCATTTTTAAGCTGTTTCCAGCTGTTTTTGGGACATGTCATTTTTTGACATTTTTGCCATACTATAGCCTTGCTTTTCGGGTCATTTTTTCAACATGCCATATTATGGTGTTTTTGACCATTTTCTTAATTGTTTGTACTATGGTATGTGTTGGCACGCTATTTAATGCATTTTTAAGCTGTTTCCAGCTGTTTTTAGAACATGTCTTTTTTTGACATTTTTGCCATACTATAGCCTTGCTTTTCGGGTCATTTTTCAACATGTCATATTATGGTGTTTTTGACCATTTTCTTAATTGTTTGTGATATGGCATGTCTTGGCACGCCATTTAATGCATTTTTAAGCTGTTTCCAGCTGTTTTTGGGACATATCATTTTTTGACATTTTTGCCATACTATAGCCTTGCTTTTCGGGTGATTTTTTCAACATGCCATATTATAGTGTTTCTGACCATTTTCTTAATTGTTTGTGATATGGCATGTCTTGGCACGCCATTTAATGCATTTTTAAGCTGTTTCCAGCTGTTTTTGGGACATGTCATTTTTTGACATTTTTGCCATACTATAGCCTTGCTTTTCGGGTCATTTTTCAACATGTCATATTATGGTGTTTTTGACCATTTTCTTAATTGTTTGTGATATGGCATGTCTTGGCACGCCATTTAATGCATTTTTAAGCTGTTTCCAGCTGTTTTTGGGACATATCATTTTTTGACATTTTGCCATACTATAGCCTTGCTTTTCGGTGATTTTTCAACATGCCATATTATAGTGTTTCTGACCATTTTCTTAATTGTTTATGCTATGGTATGTGTTAGCAGGCTCTTCAATGCATTTTTAAGCTGTTTCCAGCTGTTTTTGGGACATGTAATTTTTTGACATTTTTGCCATACTATAGCCTTGCTTTTCGGGTCATTTTTCAACATGCCATATTATGGTGTTTTCTGCCTTTTTTTGCAACTTTTTATGCTATGGCATGTTTTGGCATGCTATTAAATGTGTTTTTAAGCTGTTTCCAGCTGTTTTTAGAACATGTCTTTTTTGACATTTTTGCCATACTATAGCCTTGCTTTTCGGGTCATTTTTCAACATGTCATATTATGGTGTTTTCTGCCTTTTTTGCAACGTTTTATGCTATGGCATGCCTTGGCAGGCTCTTTAATGTGTTTTTAACTGATTTCAGCTGTTTTTGGGACATGTCATTTTTTGACATTTTTGCCTTGCATTTCGGGTGATTTTTTCAACATGCCATATGATGGTGTTTTTGACCATTTTCTAAATTGTTTGTGCTATGGTATGTCTTGGCACGCTATTTAATGCATTTTTAAGCTGTTTCCAGCTGTTTTTGGGACATATCATTTTTTGACATTTTTGCCATACTATAGCCTTGCTTTTCGGGTGATTTTTTCAACATGCCATATTATAGTGTTTCTGACCATTTTCTTAATTGTTTGTGATATGGCATGTCTTGGCACGCCATTTAATGCATTTTTAAGCTGTTTCCAGCTGTTTTTGGGACATGTCATTTTTGACATTTTGCCATACTATAGCCTTGCTTTTGGGTCATTTTTCAACATGTCATATTATGGTGTTTTTGACCATTTTCTTAATTGTTTGTGATATGGCATGTCTTGTACGCCATTTAATGCATTTTAAGCTGTTTCCAGCTGTTTTTGGGACATATCATTTTTTGACATTTTTGCCATACTATAGCCTTGCTTTTCGGGTGATTTTTTCAACATGCCATATTATAGTGTTTCTGACCATTTTCTTAATTGTTTATGCTATGGTATGTGTTAGCAGGCTCTTCAATGCATTTTTAAGCTGTTTCCAGCTGTTTTTGGGACATGTAATTTTTTGACATTTTTGCCATACTATAGCCTTGCTTTTCGGGTCATTTTTCAACATGTCATATGATGGTGTTTTTGACCATTTTCTTAATTGTTTGTGCTATGGTATGTGTTGGCACGCTATTTAATGCATTTTTAAGCTGTTTCCAGCTGTTTTTGGGACATGTCATTTTTTGACATTTTTGCCATACTATAGCCTTGCTTTTCGGGTGATTTTTTCAACATGCCATACGATGGTGTTTTTGACCATTTTCTTAATTGTTTGTGCTATGGCATGTCTTGGCACGCCATTTAATGCATTTTTAAGCTGTTTCCAGCTGTTTTTGGGACATGTCATTTTTTGACATTTTGCAATACTATAGCCTTGCTTTTCGGGTCATTTTTCAACATGTCATATTATGGTGTTTTTGGCTGTTTTCCAACATTTTATGCTATGGCATGTCTTGGCAGGCTCTTAAATACATTTTTAAGCAGTTTCCAGCTGTTTTTGGGACATGTCATTTTTTGACATTTTTGCCATACTATAGCGTTGCTTTTCGGGTCATTTTTTCAACATGCCATATTATGGTGTTTTTGACCATTTTCTTAATTGTTTATGCTATGGTATGTGTTGGTATGCTACTGAATACATTTTTAAGCTGTTTCCAGCAGTTTTTGGGACATGCTATTTTTAAACATTTTCGCCATACTATAGCCTTGCTTTTCGGGTGATTTTTTCAACATGCCATATTATAGTGTTTCTGACCATTTTCTTAATTGTTTATGCTATGGTATGTGTTAGCAGGCTCTTCAATGCATTTTAAGCTGTTTCCAGCTGTTTTTGGGACATGTAATTTTTGACATTTTGCCATACTATAGCCTTGCTTTTCGGTCATTTTCAACATGTCATATTATGGTGTTTTGACAATTTTCTAAATTGTTTGTGCTATGGTATGTGTTGTACGCTATTTAATGCATTTTAAGCTGTTTCCAGCTTTTTTGGGACATGTCATTTTGACATTTTGCCATACTATAGCCTTGCTTTTCGGGTGATTTTTTCAACATGCCATATGATGGTGTTTTTGACCATTTTCTTAATTGTTTGTACTATGGTATGTGTTGGCACGCTATTTAATGCATTTTTAAGCTGTTTCCAGCTGTTTTTAGAACATGTCTTTTTTTGACATTTTTGCCATACTATAGCCTTGCTTTTCGGGTCATTTTTCAACATGTCATATTATGGTGTTTTTGACCATTTTCTTAATTGTTTGTGATATGGCATGTCTTGGCACGCCATTTAATGCATTTTAAGCTGTTTCCAGCTGTTTTTGGGACATATCATTTTTGACATTTTGCCATACTATAGCCTTGCTTTTGGGTGATTTTTCAACATGCCATATTATAGTGTTTCTGACCATTTTCTTAATTGTTTGTGATATGGCATGTCTTGGCACGCCATTTAATGCATTTTTAAGCTGTTTCCAGCTGTTTTTGGGACATGTCATTTTTGACATTTTGCCATACTATAGCCTTGCTTTTGGTCATTTTCAACATGTCATATTATGGTGTTTTTGACCATTTTCTTAATTGTTTGTGATATGGCATGTCTTGGCACGCCATTTAATGCATTTTTAAGCTGTTTCCAGCTGTTTTTGGGACATATCATTTTTTGACATTTTTGCCATACTATAGCCTTGCTTTTCGGGTGATTTTTTCAACATGCCATATTATAGTGTTTCTGACCATTTTCTTAATTGTTTATGCTATGGTATGTGTTAGCAGGCTCTTCAATGCATTTTTAAGCTGTTTCCAGCTGTTTTTGGGACATGTAATTTTTTGACATTTTTGCCATACTATAGCCTTGCTTTTCGGGTCATTTTTTCAACATGCCATATTATGGTGTTTTCTGCCTTTTTGCAACTTTTATGCTATGGCATGTTTTGGCATGCTATTAAATGTGTTTTAAGCTGTTTCCAGCTGTTTTTAGAACATGTCTTTTGACATTTTGCCATACTATAGCCTTGCTTTTCGGGTCATTTTTCAACATGTCATATTATGGTGTTTTCTGCCTTTTTTGCAACGTTTTATGCTATGGCATGCCTTGGCAGGCTCTTTAATGTGTTTTTAACTGATTTCAGCTGTTTTTGGGACATGTCATTTTTTGACATTTTTGCCTTGCATTTCGGGTGATTTTTTCAACATGCCATATGATGGTGTTTTTGACCATTTTCTAAATTGTTTGTGCTATGGTATGTCTTGGCACGCTATTTAATGCATTTTTAAGCTGTTTCCAGCTGTTTTTGGGACATGTAATTTTTTGACATTTTTGCCATACTATAGCCTTGCTTTTCGGGTCATTTTTCAACATGTCATATTATGGTGTTTTCTGCCTTTTTTGCAACTTTTTATGCTATGGCATGTCTTGGCAGGCTCTTAAATACATTTTTAAGCAGTTTCCAGCTGTTTTTGGGACATGTCATTTTTTGACATTTTTGCCATACTATAGCCTTGCTTTTCGGGTCATTTTTTCAACATGCCATATTATGGTGTTTTTGACCATTTTCTTAATTGTTTGTGCTATGGCATGTCTTGGCACGCCATTTAATGCATTTTTAAGCTGTTTCCAGCTGTTTTTGGGACATGTCATTTTTTGACATTTTTGCCATACTATAGCCTTGCTTTTCGGGTGATTTTTTCAACATGCCATATTATAGTGTTTCTGACCATTTTCTTAATTGTTTATGCTATGGTATGTGTTAGCAGGCACTTCAATGCATTTTTAAGCTGTTTCCAGCTGTTTTTGGGACATGTAATTTTTTGACATTTTTGCCATACTATAGCCTTGCTTTTCGGGTCATTTTTTCAACATGCCATATTATGGTGTTTTCTGCCTTTTTTTGCAACTTTTTATGCTATGGCATGTTTTGGCATGCTATTAAATGTGTTTTTAAGCTGTTTCCAGCTGTTTTTAGAACATGTCTTTTTTTGACATTTTTGCCATACTATAGCCTTGCTTTTCGGGTCATTTTTCAACATGTCATATGATGGTGTTTTTGACCATTTTCTTAATTGTTTGTGCTATGGTATGTGTTGGCACGCTATTTAATGCATTTTTAAGCTGTTTCCAGCTGTTTTTGGGACATGTCATTTTTTGACATTTTTGCCATACTATAGCCTTGCTTTTCGGGTGATTTTTTCAACATGCCATACGATGGTGTTTTTGACCATTTTCTTAATTGTTTGTGCTATGGCATGTCTTGGCACGCCATTTAATGCATTTTTAAGCTGTTTCCAGCTGTTTTTGGGACATGTCATTTTTTGACATTTTTGCAATACTATAGCCTTGCTTTTCGGGTCATTTTTCAACATGTCATATTATGGTGTTTTTGGCTGTTTTCCAACATTTTATGCTATGGCATGTCTTGGCAGGCTCTTAAATACATTTTTAAGCAGTTTCCAGCTGTTTTTGGGACATGTCATTTTTTGACATTTTTGCCATACTATAGCGTTGCTTTTCGGGTCATTTTTTCAACATGCCATATTATGGTGTTTTTGACCATTTTCTTAATTGTTTATGCTATGGTATGTGTTGGTATGCTACTGAATACATTTTTAAGCTGTTTCCAGCAGTTTTTGGGACATGCTATTTTTAAACATTTTCGCCATACTATAGCCTTGCTTTTCGGGTGATTTTTTCAACATGCCATATTATAGTGTTTCTGACCATTTTCTTAATTGTTTATGCTATGGTATGTGTTAGCAGGCTCTTCAATGCATTTTTAAGCTGTTTCCAGCTGTTTTTGGGACATGTAATTTTTTGACATTTTTGCCATACTATAGCCTTGCTTTTCGGGTCATTTTTCAACATGTCATATTATGGTGTTTTTGACAATTTTCTAAATTGTTTGTGCTATGGTATGTGTTGGCACGCTATTTAATGCATTTTTAAGCTGTTTCCAGCTTTTTTTGGGACATGTCATTTTTTGACATTTTTGCCATACTATAGCCTTGCTTTTCGGGTGATTTTTTCAACATGCCATATGATGGTGTTTTTGACCATTTTCTTAATTGTTTGTACTATGGTATGTGTTGGCACGCTATTTAATGCATTTTTAAGCTGTTTCCAGCTGTTTTTAGAACATGTCTTTTTTTGACATTTTTGCCATACTATAGCCTTGCTTTTCGGGTCATTTTTCAACATGTCATATTATGGTGTTTTTGACCATTTTCTTAATTGTTTGTGATATGGCATGTCTTGGCACGCCATTTAATGCATTTTTAAGCTGTTTCCAGCTGTTTTTGGGACATATCATTTTTTGACATTTTTGCCATACTATAGCCTTGCTTTTCGGGTGATTTTTTCAACATGCCATATTATAGTGTTTCTGACCATTTTCTTAATTGTTTGTGATATGGCATGTCTTGGCACGCTATTTAATACGTTTTTAAGCTGTTTCCAGCTGTTTTTGGGACATGTCATTTTTTGACATTTTTGCCATACTATAGCCTTGCTTTTCGGGTCATTTTTCAGCATGTCATATTATGGTGTTTTTGGCTGTTTTCCAACATTTTATGCTATGGCATGTCTTGGCAGGCTCTTAAATACATTTTTAAGCAGTTTCCAGCTGTTTTTGGGACATGTCATTTTTTGACATTTTTGCCATACTATAGCCTTGCTTTCGGGTCATTTTTTCAACATGCCATATTATGGTGTTTTTGACCATTTTCTTAATTGTTTGTGCTATGGTATGTGTTGGCATGCTATTTAATGCATTTTTAAGCTGTTTCCAGCTGTTTTTGGGACATGTCATTTTTTGACATTTTTGCCATACTATAGCCTTGCTTTTCGGGTCATTTTTCAGCATGTCATATTATGGTGTTTTCTGCCTTTTTTTGCAACTTTTTATGCTATGGCATGTCTTGGCACGCTATTAAATGTGTTTTTAAGCTGTTTCCAGCTGTTTTTAGAACATGTCTTTTTTTGACATTTTTGCCATACTATAGCCTTGCTTTTCGGGTCATTTTTCAACATGTCATATGATGGTGTTTTTGACCATTTTCTTAATTGTTTGTGCTATGGTATGTGTTGGCACGCTATTTAATGCATTTTTAAGCTGTTTCCAGCTGTTTTTGGGACATGTCATTTTTTGACATTTTTGCCATACTATAGCCTTGCTTCTCGGATCATTTTTCAACATGTCATATTATGGTGTTTTTGGCTTTTTTTGCAACGTTTTATGCTATGGCATGCCTTGGCAGGCTCTTTAATGTGTTTTTTAACTGATTTCAGCTGGTTTTGGGACATGTAATTTTTTGACATTTTTGCCATACTATTGCCTTGCTTTTCGGGTCATTTTTCAGCATGTCATATTATGGTGTTTTCTGCCTTTTTTGGCAACTTTTTATGCTATGGCATGTCTTGGCACGCTATTAAATGTGTTTTTAAGCTGTTTCCAGCTGTTTTTAGAACATGTCTTTTTTTGACATTTTTGCCATACTATAGCCTTGCTTCTCGGGTCATTTTTTCGAGGTGTCATATTATGGTGTTTTTGGCTGTTTTTGCAACATATTATGCTATGGCATGTCTTGGCAGGCTATTTAATGCATTTTTAAGCTGTTTCCAGCTGTTTTTGGGACATGTCATTTTTTGACATTTTTGCCATACTATAGCCTTGCTTTTCAGGTGATGTTTTTCAACATGCCATATTATGATGTTTTTGACCATTTTCTTAATTATTTATGCGATGTTATGTGCTGGCACACTACTTAATGCATTTTTAAGCTGTTTCCAGCTGTTTTTGGGACATGTCATTTTTTGACATTTTTGCCATACTATAGCCTTGCTTTTCGGGTGATTTTTTCAACATGCCATATTATGGTGTTTTTGGTGGTTTTTGCAACGTTTTATTCTATGGCATGTCTTGGCAGGCTCTTCACTGCACTTTTAAGCTGTTTCCAGCAGTTTTTGGGACATGTCATTTTTTGACATTTTTGCCATACTATAGCCTTGCTTCTTGGATCATTTTTTGGAGGCGTCGTATCTTGGTGTTTTTGGCTGTTTTTACAACGTTTTATGCTGTGGCATGTCTTGGCAGGCTCTTTAATGCGTTTTTAAGCTGTTTCCAGCTGTTTTGGGGGCATGTCATTTTTTAATATGGCATGTTGAAAAAAATCACCCGAAAAACAAGGCTATAGTATGGCAAAAATGTCAAAAAATGACATGTGCCAAAACCAGCTGAAAACAGCTTAAAAACGCATTAAAGAGCCTGCCAAGACATGCCATAGCATAAAACGTTGCAAAACCACCAAAACACGATAATATGGCATGTTGAAAAATCACAAAAGCAAGGCTATAGTATGGTAAAAATGTCAAAAATGATATGTCAAAAACAGCTGAAAACAGCTTAAAAAATTAAAGACCTGCCAAGACATGCCATAGCATAAAATGTTGCAAAAACTACCAAAAACACCATAATATGGCATGTTGAAAAATCAAAAGCAAGGCTATAGTATGGCAAAATGTCAAAAATGATATGTCCCAAAAACAGCTGGAAACAGTTTTAAAACAAATTAAAGAGCCTGCCAAGACATGCCATAGCATAAAACATTGCAAAACCACCAAAAACACCATAATATGTTGAAAAAAATGATCCAAGAAGCAAGGCTATAGTATGGCAAAAATGTCAAAAAATGACATGTCCCAAAAACTGCTGGAAACAGCTTAAAATGCATTAAAGAGCCACAAGACATGCCATAGCATAATATGTTGCAAAACCACCAAAACACCATAATATGGCATGTTGAAAAATGATCCAAGAAGCAAGGCTATAGTATGGCAAAAATGTCAAAAAAAGACATGTCCCAAAAACAGCTGGAAACAGCTTAAAAATGCATTAAAGAGCCTGCCAAGACATGCCATAGCATAAAACATTGCAAAAACCACCAAAAACACCATAATATGGCATGTTGAAAAATCACCCAAAAGCAAGGCTATAGTATGGCAAAATGTCAAAAATGACATGTCCCAAAAACAGCTGGAAACAGCTTAAAATGCATTAAATACCATGCCAACACATACCATGGCATAAATAATTAAGTAAATGGTCAAAAACACCATAATATGGCATGTTGAAAAATCACCCGAAAAGCAAGGCTATAGTATGGCAAAATGTCAAAAAATGATATGTCCCAAAAACAGCTGAAAACAGCTTAAAACGCATTAAAGAGCCTGCCAAGACATGCCATAGCATAAAATGTTGCAAAACCACCAAAAACACCATAATATGGCATGTTGAAAAATCACAAAAAGCAAGGCTATAGTATGGCAAAAATGTCAAAAAATGACATGTCCCAAAAACTGCTGGAAACAGCTTAAAAGTGCAGTGAAGAGCCTGCCAAGACATGCCATAGCATAAAACGTTGCAAAAACCACCAAAAACACCATAATATGGCATGTTGAAAAAATCACCCGAAAAGCAAGGCTATAGTATGGCAAAAATGTCAAAAAATGACATGTCCCAAAAACAGCTGAAAACAGCTTAAAAATGCATTAAATAGCCTGCCAAGACATGCCATAGCATAATATGTTGCAAAAACCACCAAAACACGATAATATGGCATGTTGAAAAAATCACCCGAAAAGCAAGGCTATAGTATGGCAAAATGTCAAAAAATGATATGTCCCAAAAACAGCTGAAAACAGCTTAAAACGCATTAAAGAGCCTGCCAAGACATGCCATAGCATAAAATGTTGCAAAAACCACCAAAAACACCATAATATGGCATGTTGAAAAAATCACCCGAAAAGCAAGGCTATAGTATGGCAAAAATGTCAAAAAATGATATGTCCCAAAAACAGCTGAAAACAGTTTTAAAACACATTAAAGAGCCTGCCAATACATGCCATAGCATAAAACATTGCAAAAACCACCAAAAACACCATAATATGACATGTAGAAAAAATGATCCAAGAAGCAAGGCTATAGTATGGCAAAAATGTCAAAAAATGACATGTCCCAAAAACAGCTGGAAACAGCTTAAAAATGCATTAAAGAGCCTGCCAAGACATGCCATAGCATAATATGTTGCAAAAACCACCAAAAACACCATAATATGGCATGTTGAAAAAATGATCCAAGAAGCAAGGCTATAGTATGGCAAAAATGTCAAAAAATGACATGTCCCAAAAACTGCTGGAAACAGCTTAAAAGTGCAGTGAAGAGCCTGCCAAGATATGCCATAGCATAAAACGTTGCAAAAACCACCAAAAACACGATAATATGGCATGTTGAAAAAATCACCCGAAAAGCAAGGCTATAGTATGGCAAAAATGTCAAAAAATGGCATGTCCCAAAAACAGCGGGAAACAGCTTAAAAATGCATTAAATACCATGCCAACACATACCATGGCATAAATAATTAAGTAAATGGTCAAAAACACCATAATATGGCATGTTGAAAAAAATCACCCGAAAAGCAAGGCTATAGTATGGCAAAAATGTCAAAAAATGATATGTCCCAAAAACAGCTGAAAACAGCTTAAAAACGCATTAAAGAGCCTGCCAAGACATGCCATAGCATAAAATGTTGCAAAAACTACCAAAAACACCATAATATGGCATGTTGAAAAAATCACCCGAAAAGCAAGGCTATAGTATGGCAAAAATGTCAAAAAATGACATGTCCCAAAAACAGCTGAAAACAACTTAAAAGTGCAGTGAAGAGCCTGCCAAGACATGCCATAGCATAAAACGTTGCAAAAACCACCAAAAACACGATAATATGGCATGTTGAAAAAATCACCCGAAAAGCAAGGCTATAGTATGGCAAAAATGTCAAAAAATGACATGTCCCAAAAACAGCTGAAAACAGCTTAAAAATGCATTAAATAGCCTGCCAAGACATGCCATAGCATAATATGTTGCAAAAACCACCAAAAACACGATAATATGGCATGTTGAAAAAATCACCCGAAAAGCAAGGCTATAGTATGGCAAAAATGTCAAAAAATGACATGTCCCAAAAACAGCTGAAAACAGCTTAAAAACGCATTAAAGAGCCTGCCAAGACATGCCATAGCATAAAATGTTGCAAAAACTACCAAAAACACCATAATATGGCATGTTGAAAAAATCACCCGAAAAGCAAGGCTATAGTATGGCAAAAATGTCAAAAAATGATATGTCCCAAAAACAGCTGGAAACAGTTTTAAAACACATTAAAGAGCCTGCCAATACATGCCATAGCATAAAACATTGCAAAAACCACCAAAAACACCATAATATGACACCTCGAAAAAATGATCCAAGAAGCAAGGCTATAGTATGGCAAAAATGTCAAAAAATGACATGTCCCAAAAACAGCTGGAAACAGCTTAAAAATGCATTAAAGAGCCTGCCAAGACATGCCATAGCATAATATGTTGCAAAAACCACCAAAAACACCATAATATGGCATGTTGAAAAAATGATCCAAGAAGCAAGGCTATAGTATGGCAAAAATGTCAAAAAATGACATGTCCCAAAAACTGCTGGAAACAGCTTAAAAGTGCAGTGAAGAGCCTGCCAAGACATGCCATAGCATAAAACGTTGCAAAAACCACCAAAAACACGATAATATGGCATGTTGAAAAAATCACCCGAAAAGCAAGGCTATAGTATGGCAAAAATGTCAAAAAATGGCATGTCCCAAAAACAGCTGGAAACAGCTTAAAAGTGCATTAAATACCATGCCAACACATACCATGGCATAAATAATTAAGTAAATGGTCAAAAACACCATAATATGGCATGTTGAAAAAATCACCTGAAAAGCAAGGCTATAGTATGGCAAAAATGTCAAAAAATGATATGTCCCAAAAACAGCTGAAAACAGCTTAAAAACGCATTAAAGAGCCTGCCAAGACATGCCATAGCATAAAATGTTGCAAAAACTACCAAAAACACCATAATATGGCATGTTGAAAAAATCACCCGAAAAGCAAGGCTATAGTATGGCAAAAATGTCAAAAAATGATATGTCCCAAAAACAGCTGAAAACAGCTTAAAAACGCATTAAAGAGCCTGCCAAGACATGCCATAGCATAAAATGTTGCAAAAACTACCAAAAACACCATAATATGGCATGTTGAAAAAATCACCCGAAAAGCAAGGCTATAGTATGGCAAAAATGTCAAAAAATGATATGTCCCAAAAACAGCTGGAAACAGTTTTAAAACACATTAAAGAGCCTGCCAATACATGCCATAGCATAAAACATTGCAAAAACCACCAAAAACACCATAATATGGCATGTTGAAAAAATGATCCAAGAAGCAAGGCTATAGTATGGCAAAAATGTCAAAAAATGACATGTCCCAAAAACAGCTGGAAACAGCTTAAAAACGCATTAAAGAGCCTGCCAAGACATGCCATAGCATAAAATGTTGGAAAAACCACCAAAAACACCATAATATGGCATGTTGAAAAAATGATCCAAGAAGCAAGGCTATAGTATGGCAAAAATGTCAAAAATGACATGTTCCAAAAACTGCTGGAAACAGCTTAAAAGCGCAGTAAAGAGCCTGCCAAGACATGCCATAGCATAAAACGTTGCAAAAACCACCAAAAACACCATAATATGGCATGTTGAAAAATCACCCAAAAGCAAGGCTATAGTATGGCAAAAATGTCAAAAATGGCATGTCCCAAAAACAGCTGGAAACAGCTTAAAATGCATTAAATACCATGCCAACACATACCATGGCATAAATAATTAAGTAAATGGTCAAAAACACCATAATATGGCATGTTGAAAAAATCACCCGAAAAGCAAGGCTATAGTATGGCAAAAATGTCAAAAAATGGCATGTCCCAAAAACAGCTGGAAACAGCTTAAAAACGCATTAAAGAGCCTGCCAAGACATGCCATAGCATAAAATGTTGCAAAAACCACCAAAAACACCATAATATGGCATGTTGAAAAAATGATCCAAGAAGTAAGGCTATAGTATGGCAAAAATGTCAAAACATGACATGTCCCAAAAACAGCTGGAAACAGCTTAAAAGTGCATTAAATACCATGCCAACACATACCATGGCATAAATAATTAAGTAAATGGTCAAAAACACCATAATATGGCATGTTGAAAAAATCACCCGAAAAGCAAGGCTATAGTATGGCAAAAATGTCAAAAAATGATATGTCCCAAAAACAGCTGAAAACAGCTTAAAAGCGCATTAAAGAGCCTGCCAAGACATGCCATAGCATAAAATGTTGCAAAACTACCAAAAACACCATAATATGGCATGTTGAAAAAATCACCCGAAAAGCAAGGCTATAGTATGGCAAAAATGCCAAAAAATGACATGTCCCAAAAACAGCTGAAAACAGCTTAAAAACGCATTAAAGAGCCTGCCAATACATGCCATAGCATAAAATGTTGCAAAAACCACCAAAAATACCATAATATGGCATGTTGAAAAAATGATCCAAAAAGCAAGGCTATAGTATGGCAAAAATGTCAAAACATGACATGTCCCAAAAACAGCTGGAAACAGCTTAAAAGTGCATTAAATACCATGCCAACACATACCATGGCATAAATAATTAAGTAAATGGTCAAAAACACCATAATATGGCATGTTGAAAAAATCACCCGAAAAGCAAGGCTATAGTATGGCAAAATGTCAAAAAAAGATATGTCCCAAAAACAGCTGAAAACAGCTTAAAAACGCATTAAAGAGCCTGCCAAGACATGCCATAGCATAAAATGTTGCAAAAACCACCAAAAACACCATAATATGGCATGTTGAAAAAATCACCCGAAAAGCAAGGCTATAGTATGGCAAAATGTCAAAAATGACATGTCCCAAAAACAGCTGGAAACAGCTTAAAAATGTATTAAATAGCCTGCCAAGACATGCCATAGCATAAAATGTTGCAAAAACCACCAAAAACACCATAATATGGCATGTTGAAAAAATCACCCGAAAAGCAAGGCTATAGTATGGCAAAAATGTCAAAAAATGACATGTCCCAAAAACAGCTGGAAACAGCTTAAAAGTGCATTAAATACAATGCCAACACATACCATGGCATAAATAATTAAGTAAATGGTCAAAAACACCATAATATGGCATGTTGAAAAAATCACCCGAAAAGCAAGGCTATAGTATGGCAAAAATGTCAAAAAATGATATGTCCCAAAAACAGCTGAAAACAGCTTAAAAACGCATTAAAGAGCCTGCCAAGACATGCCATAGCATAAAATGTTGGAAAACAGCCAAAAACACCATAATATGGCATGTTGAAAAAATCACCCGAAAAGCAAGGCTATAGTATGGCAAAAATGTCAAAAAATGACATGTCCCAAAAACAGCTGAAAACACCTTAAAAACGCATTAAAGAGCCTGCCAAGACATGCCATAGCATAAAATGTTGCAAAAACCACCAAAAACACCATAATATGGCATGTTGAAAAAATCACCCGAAAAGCAAGGCTATAGTATGGCAAAAATGTCAAAAAATGACATGTCCCAAAAACAGCTGAAAACACCTTAAAAACGCATTAAAGAGCCTGCCAAGACATGCCATAGCATAAAATGTTGCAAAAACCACCAAAAACACCATAATATGGCATGTTGAAAAAAATCACCCGAAAAGCAAGGCTATAGTATGGCAAAAATGTCAAAAAATGACGTGTCCCAAAAACAGCTGGAAACAGCTTAAAACGCATTAAAGAGCCTGCCAAGACATGCCATAGCATAAAACATTGCAAAAACCACCAAAAACACCATAATATGGCATGTTGAAAAAATGATCCAAGAAGCAAGGCTATAGTATGGCAAAAATGTCAAAAATGACATGTCCCAAAAACTGCTGGAAACAGCTTAAAAGTGCAGTAAAGAGCCTGCCAAGACATGCCATAGCATAAAACGTTGCAAAAACCACCAAAAACACCATAATATGGCATGTTGAAAAAATCACCCGAAAAGCAAGGCTATAGTATGGCAAAAATGTCAAAAAATGGCATGTCCCAAAAACAGCGGGAAACAGCTTAAAAATGCATTAAATACCATGCCAACACATACCATGGCATAAATAATTAAGTAAATGGTCAAAAACACCATAATATGGCATGTTGAAAAAATCACCCGAAAAGCAAGGCTATAGTATGGCAAAAATGTCAAAAAATGATATGTCCCAAAAACAGCTGAAAACAGCTTAAAAACGCATTAAAGAGCCTGCCAAGACATGCCATAGCATAAAATGTTGCAAAAACTACCAAAAACACCATAATATGGCATGTTGAAAAAATCACCCGAAAAGCAAGGCTATAGTATGGCAAAAATGTCAAAAAATGATATGTCCCAAAAACAGCTGAAAACAGCTTAAAAACGCATTAAAGAGCCTGCCAAGACATGCCATAGCATAAAATGTTGCAAAAACTACCAAAAACACCATAATATGGCATGTTGAAAAAATCACCCGAAAAGCAAGGCTATAGTATGGCAAAAATGTCAAAAAATGATATGTCCCAAAAACAGCTGGAAACAGTTTTAAAACACATTAAAGAGCCTGCCAATACATGCCATAGCATAAAACATTGCAAAACCACCAAAAACACCATAATATGGCATGTTGAAAAAATGATCCAAGAAGCAAGGCTATAGTATGGCAAAAATGTCAAAAAATGACATGTCCCAAAAACAGCTGGAAACAGCTTAAAAACGCATTAAAGAGCCTGCCAAGACATGCCATAGCATAAAATGTTGGAAAACAGCCAAAAACACCATAATATGACATGTTGAAAAATGATCCAAGAAGCAAGGCTATAGTATGGCAAAAATGTCAAAAAATGACATGTCCCAAAAACTGCTGGAAACAGCTTAAAAGTGCAGTGAAGAGCCTGCCAAGACATGCCATAGCATAAAACGTTGCAAAAACCACCAAAAACACGATAATATGGCATGTTGAAAAAATCACCCGAAAAGCAAGGCTATAGTATGGCAAAAATGTCAAAAAATGGCATGTCCCAAAAACAGCGGGAAACAGCTTAAAAATGCATTAAATACCATGCCAACACATACCATGGCATAAATAATTAAGTAAATGGTCAAAAACACCATAATATGGCATGTTGAAAAAATCACCCGAAAAGCAAGGCTATAGTATGGCAAAAATGTCAAAAAATGGCATGTCCCAAAAACAGCTGGAAACAGCTTAAAAACGCATTAAAGAGCCTGCCAAGACATGCCATAGCATAAAATGTTGCAAAAACCAAAAACACCATAATATGGCATGTTGAAAAAATGATCCAAGAAGCAAGGCTATAGTATGGCAAAAATGTCAAAACATGACATGTCCCAAAAACAGCTGGAAACAGCTTAAAAGTGCATTAAATACCATGCCAACACATACCATGGCATAAATAATTGCAAAAACCACAAAAACACCATAATATGGCATGTTGAAAAAATCACCCAAAAGCAAGGCTATAGTATGGCAAAATGTCAAAAATGGCATGTCCCAAAAACAGCTGGAAACAGCTTAAAATGCATTAAATACAATGCCAACACATACCATGGCATAAATAATTAAGTAAATGGTCAAAAACACCATAATATGGCATGTTGAAAAAATCACCCGAAAAGCAAGGCTATAGTATGGCAAAAATGTCAAAAAATGGCATGTCCCAAAAACAGCTGGAAACAGCTTAAAAACGCATTAAAGAGCCTTCCAAGACATGCCATAGCATAAAATGTTGCAAAAACCACCAAAAACACCATAATATGGCATGTTGAAAAAATGATCCAAGAAGTAAGGCTATAGTATGGCAAAAATGTCAAAACATGACATGTCCCAAAAACAGCTGGAAACAGCTTAAAAGTGCATTAAATACCATGCCAACACATACCATGGCATAAATAATTAAGTAAATGGTCAAAAACACCATAATATGGCATGTTGAAAAAATCACCCGAAAAGCAAGGCTATAGTATGGCAAAAATGTCAAAAAATGATATGTCCCAAAAACAGCTGAAAACAGCTTAAAAACGCATTAAAGAGCCTGCCAATACATGCCATAGCATAAAATGTTGCAAAAACCACCAAAAACACCATAATATGGCATGTTGAAAAAAATCACCCGAAAAGCAAGGCTATAGTATGGCAAAAATGTCAAAAATGATTTATCCCAAAAACAGCTGAAAACAGCTCAAAAACGCATTAAAGAGCCTGCCAAGACATGCCATAGCATAAAATGTTGCAAAAACTACCAAAAACACCATAATATGGCATGTTGAAAAAATCACCCGAAAAGCAAGGCTATAGTATGGCAAAAATGTCAAAAAATGATATGTCCCAAAAACAGCTGGAAACAGTTTTAAAACACATTAAAGAGCCTGCCAATACATGCCATAGCATAAAACATTGCAAAAACCACCAAAAACACCATAATATGGCATGTTGAAAAAATGATCCAAGAAGCAAGGCTATAGTATGGCAAAAATGTCAAAAAATGACATGTCCCAAAAACAGCTGGAAACAGCTTAAAAATGCAGTGAAGAGCCTGCCAAGACATGCCATAGAATAAAATGTTGCAAAAACCACCAAAAACACGATAATATGGCATGTTGAAAAATGATCCAAGAAGCAAGGCTATAGTATGGCAAAATGTCAAAAATGGCATGTCCCAAAAACAGCGGGAAACAGCTTAAAAATGCATTAAATACCATGCCAACACATACCATGGCATAAATAATTAAGTAAATGGTCAAAAACACCATAATATGGCATGTTGAAAAAATCACCCGAAAAGCAAGGCTATAGTATGGCAAAAATGTCAAAAAATGATATGTCCCAAAAACAGCTGAAAACAGCTTAAAAACGCATTGAAGAGCCTGCCAAGACATGCCATAGCATAAAACGTTGCAAAAACCACCAAAAACACGATAATATGGCATGTTGAAAAAATCACCCGAAAAGCAAGGCTATAGTATGGCAAAAATGTCAAAAAATGATATGTCCCAAAAACAGCTGAAAACAGCTTAAAAACGCATTAAAGAGCCTGCCAAGACATGCCATAGCATAAAATGTTGCAAAAACTACCAAAAACACCATAATATGGCATGTTGAAAAAATCACCCGAAAAGCAAGGCTATAGTATGGCAAAAATGTCAAAAAATGATATGTCCCAAAAACAGCTGGAAACAGTTTTAAAACACATTAAAGAGCCTGCCAATACATGCCATAGCATAAAACATTGCAAAAACCACCAAAAACACCATAATATGACACCTCGAAAAAATGATCCAAGAAGCAAGGCTATAGTATGGCAAAAATGTCAAAAAATGACATGTCCCAAAAACAGCTGGAAACAGCTTAAAAATGCATTAAAGAGCCTGCCAAGACATGCCATAGCATAATATGTTGCAAAAACCACCAAAAACACCATAATATGGCATGTTGAAAAAATGATCCAAGAAGCAAGGCTATAGTATGGCAAAAATGTCAAAAAATGACATGTCCCAAAAACTGCTGGAAACAGCTTAAAAGTGCAGTGAAGAGCCTGCCAAGACATGCCATAGCATAAAACGTTGCAAAAACCACCAAAAACACGATAATATGGCATGTTGAAAAAATCACCCGAAAAGCAAGGCTATAGTATGGCAAAAATGTCAAAAAATGGCATGTCCCAAAAACAGCGGGAAACAGCTTAAAATGCATTAAATACCATGCCAACACATACCATGGCATAAATAATTAAGTAAATGGTCAAAAACACCATAATATGGCATGTTGAAAAAATCACCCGAAAAGCAAGGCTATAGTATGGCAAAAATGTCAAAAAATGATATGTCCCAAAAACAGCTGAAAACAGCTTAAAAACGCATTAAAGAGCCTGCCAAGACATGCCATAGCATAAAATGTTGCAAAAACTACCAAAAACACCATAATATGGCATGTTGAAAAAATCACCCGAAAAGCAAGGCTATAGTATGGCAAAAATGTCAAAAAATGACATGTCCCAAAAACAGCTGAAAACAACTTAAAAGTGCAGTGAAGAGCCTGCCAAGACATGCCATAGCATAAAACGTTGCAAAAACCACCAAAAACACGATAATATGGCATGTTGAAAAAATCACCCGAAAAGCAAGGCTATAGTATGGCAAAAATGTCAAAAAATGACATGTCCCAAAAACAGCTGAAAACAGCTTAAAAATGCATTAAATAGCCTGCCAAGACATGCCATAGCATAAAACGTTGCAAAAACTACCAAAAACACCATAATATGGCATGTTGAAAAAATCACCCGAAAAGCAAGGCTATAGTATGGCAAAAATGTCAAAAAATGATATGTCCCAAAAACAGCTGAAAACAGCTTAAAAACGCATTAAAGAGCCTGCCAAGACATGCCATAGCATAAAACATTGCAAAAACCACCAAAAACACCATAATATGGCATGTTGAAAAAATGATCCAAGAAGCAAGGCTATAGTATGGCAAAAATGTCAAAAAATGACATGTCCCAAAAACAGCTGGAAACAGCTTAAAAATGCATTAAAGAGCCTGCCAAGACATGCCATAGCATAATATGTTGCAAAAACCACCAAAAACACCATAATATGGCATGTTGAAAAAATGATCCAAGAAGCAAGGCTATAGTATGGCAAAAATGTCAAAAAATGACATGTCCCAAAAACTGCTGGAAACAGCTTAAAAGTGCAGTGAAGAGCCTGCCAAGACATGCCATAGCATAAAACGTTGCAAAAACCACCAAAAACACGATAATATGGCATGTTGAAAAAATCATCGAAAAGCAAGGCTATAGTATGGCAAAATGTCAAAAATGGCATGTCCCAAAAACAGCGGGAAACAGCTTAAAAATGCATTAAATACCATGCCAACACATACCATGGCATAAATAATTAAGTAAATGGTCAAAAACACCATAATATGGCATGTTGAAAAATCACCGAAAAGCAAGGCTATAGTATGGCAAAATGTCAAAAATGATATGTCCCAAAAACAGCTGAAAACAGCTTAAAACGCATTAAAGAGCCTGCCAAGACATGCCATAGCATAAAATGTTGCAAAAACCACCAAAAACACCATAATATGGCATGTTGAAAAAATCACCCGAAAAGCAAGGCTATAGTATGGCAAAAATGTCAAAAAATGATATGTCCCAAAAACAGCTGGAAACAGCTTAAAAACGCATTAAAGAGCCTGCCAAGACATGCCATAGCATAAAATGTTGCAAAACTACCAAAAACACCATAATATGGCATGTTGAAAAATCACCGAAAAGCAAGGCTATAGTATGGCAAAATGTCAAAAATGATATGTCCCAAAAACAGCTGGAAACAGTTTTAAAACACATTAAAGAGCCTGCCAAGACATGCCATAGCATAAAACATTGCAAAACCACCAAAAACACCATAATATGGCATGTTGAAAAAATGATCCAAGAAGCAAGGCTATAGTATGGCAAAATGTCAAAAATGACATGTCCCAAAAACAGCTGGAAACAGCTTAAAGCGCATTAAAGAGCCTGCCAAGACATGCCATAGCATAAAATGTTGGAAAAACCACCAAAAACACCATAATATGGCATGTTGAAAAAATGATCCAAGAAGCAAGGCTATAGTATGGCAAAAATGTCAAAAAATGACATGTCCCAAAAACTGCTGGAAACAGCTTAAAAGTGCAGTGAAGAGCCTGCCAAGACATGCCATAGCATAAAACGTTGCAAAAACCACCAAAAACACGATAATATGGCATGTTGAAAAAATCACCCGAAAAGCAAGGCTATAGTATGGCAAAAATGTCAAAAAATGGCATGTCCCAAAAACAGCGGGAAACAGCTTAAAAATGCATTAAATACCATGCCAACACATACCATGGCATAAATAATTAAGTAAATGGTCAAAAACACCATAATATGGCATGTTGAAAAAATCACCCGAAAAGCAAGGCTATAGTATGGCAAAAATGTCAAAAATGATATGTCCCAAAAACAGCTGAAAACAGCTTAAAAGCGCATTAAAGAGCCTGCCAAGACATGCCATAGCATAAAATGTTGCAAAAACCACCAAAACACCATAATATGGCATGTTGAAAAATGATCCAAAAAGTAAGGCTATAGTATGGCAAAATGTCAAAACATGACATGTCCCAAAAACAGCTGGAAACAGCTTAAAAGTGCATTAAATACCATGCCAACACATACCATGGCATAAATAATTAAGTAAATGGTCAAAAACACCATAATATGGCATGTTGAAAAAATCACCCGAAAAGCAAGGCTATAGTATGGCAAAAATGTCAAAAAATGATATGTCCCAAAAACAGCTGAAAACAGCTTAAAAACGCATTAAAGAGCCTGCCAAGACATGCCATAGCATAAAATGTTGCAAAAACTACCAAAAACACCATAATATGGCATGTTGAAAAAATCACCCGAAAAGCAAGGCTATAGTATGGCAAAAATGTCAAAAAATGATATGTCCCAAAAACAGCTGGAAACAGTTTTAAAACACATTAAAGAGCCTGCCAATACATGCCATAGCATAAAACATTGCAAAAACCACCAAAAACACCATAATATGGCATGTTGAAAAAATGATCCAAGAAGCAAGGCTATAGTATGGCAAAAATGTCAAAAAATGACATGTCCCAAAAACAGCTGGAAACAGCTTAAAAATGCATTAAAGAGCCTGCCAAGACATGCCATAGCATAATATGTTGCAAAAACCACCAAAAACACCATAATATGGCATGTTGAAAAAATGATCCAAGAAGCAAGGCTATAGTATGGCAAAATGTCAAAAATGACATGTCCCAAAAACAGCTGGAAACAGCTTAAAAGTGCAGTGAAGAGCCTGCCAAGACATGCCATAGCATAAAACGTTGCAAAAACCACCAAAAACACGATAATATGGCATGTTGAAAAAATCACCCGAAAAGCAAGGCTATAGTATGGCAAAAATGTCAAAAAATGACATGTCCCAAAAACAGCGGGAAACAGCTTAAAAATGCATTAAATACCATGCCAACACATACCATGGCATAAATAATTAAGTAAATGGTCAAAAACACCATAATATGGCATGTTGAAAAAATCACCCGAAAAGCAAGGCTATAGTATGGCAAAAATGTCAAAAAATGATATGTCCCAAAAACAGCTGAAAACAGCTTAAAAACGCATTAAAGAGCCTGCCAAGACATGCCATAGCATAAAATGTTGCAAAAACTACCAAAAACACCATAATATGGCATGTTGAAAAAATCACCCGAAAAGCAAGGCTATAGTATGGCAAAAATGTCAAAAAATGATATGTCCCAAAAACAGCTGAAAACAGCTTAAAAACGCATTAAAGAGCCTGCCAAGACATGCCATAGCATAAAATGTTGCAAAAACTACCAAAAACACCATAATACGGCATGTTGAAAAAATCACCCGAAAAGCAAGGCTATAGTATGGCAAAATGTCAAAAATGATATGTCCCAAAAACAGCTGGAAACAGTTTTAAAACACATTAAAGAGCCTGCCAATACATGCCATAGCATAAAACATTGATAAAACCACCAAAAACACCATAATATGGCATGTTGAAAAAATGATCCAAGAAGCAAGGCTATAGTATGGCAAAAATGTCAAAAAATGACATGTCCCAAAAACAGCTGGAAACAGCTTAAAAATGCATTAAAGAGCCTGCCAAGACATGCCATAGCATAATATGTTGCAAAAACCACCAAAAACACCATAATATGGCATGTTGAAAAAATGATCCAAGAAGCAAGGCTATAGTATGGCAAAAATGTCAAAAAATGACATGTCCCAAAAACTGCTGGAAACAGCTTAAAAGTGCAGTGAAGAGCCTGCCAAGACATGCCATAGCATAAAACGTTGCAAAAACCACCAAAAACACGATAATATGGCATGTTGAAAAAATCACCCGAAAAGCAAGGCTATAGTATGGCAAAATGTCAAAAATGGCATGTCCCAAAAACAGCGGAAACAGCTTAAAATGCATTAAATACCATGCCAACACATACCATGGCATAAATAATTAAGTAAATGGTCAAAACACCATAATATGGCATGTTGAAAAATCACCCGAAAAGCAAGGCTATAGTATGGCAAAAATGTCAAAAATTATATGTCCCAAAAACAGCTGAAAACAGCTTAAAACGCATTAAAGAGCCTGCCAAGACATGCCATAGCATAAAATGTTGCAAAACTACCAAAAACACCATAATATGGCATGTTGAAAAAAATCACCCGAAAAGCAAGGCTATAGTATGGCAAAAATGTCAAAAAATGACATGTCCCAAAAACAGCTGAAAACAGTTTTAAAACATATTAAAGAGCCTGCCAATACATGCCATAGCATAAAATGTTGCAAAAACCACCAAAAACACCATAATATGGCATGTTGAAAAAATGATCCAAGAAGCAAGGCTATAGTATGGCAAAAATGTCAAAAAATGACATGTCCCAAAAACAGCTGGAAACAGCTTAAAAACGCATTAAAGAGCCTGCCAAGACATGCCATAGCATAAAACGTTGCAAAAACCACCAAAAACACCATAATATGGCATGTTGAAAAAAATCACCCGAAAAGCAAGGCTATAGTATGGCAAAAATGTCAAAAAATGACGTGTCCCAAAAACAGCTGGAAACAGCTTAAAACGCATTAAAGAGCCTGCCAAGACATGCCATAGCATAAAATGTTGCAAAACCACCAAAAACACCATAATATGGCATGTTGAAAAAATGATCCAAGAAGCAAGGCTATAGTATGGCAAAATGTCAAAACATGACATGTCCCAAAAACTGCTGGAAACAGCTTAAAAGTGCAGTGAAGAGCCTGCCAAGACATGCCATAGCATAAAACGTTGCAAAAACCACCAAAAACACGATAATATGGCATGTTGAAAAAATCACCCGAAAAGCAAGGCTATAGTATGGCAAAAATGTCAAAAAATGGCATGTCCCAAAAACAGCGGGAAACAGCTTAAAAATGCATTAAATACCATGCCAACACATACCATGGCATAAATAATTAAGTAAATGGTCAAAAACACCATAATATGGCATGTTGAAAAAATCACCCGAAAAGCAAGGCTATAGTATGGCAAAAATGTCAAAAAATGACATGTCCCAAAAACAGCTGGAAACAGCTTAAAAACGCATTAAAGAGCCTGCCAAGACATGCCATAGCATAAAATGTTGCAAAAACCACCAAAAACACCATAATATGGCATGTTGAAAAAATGATCCAAGAAGTAAGGCTATAGTATGGCAAAAATGTCAAAACATGACATGTCCCAAAAACAGCTGGAAACAGCTTAAAAGTGCATTAAATACCATGCCAACACATACCATGGCATAAATAATTAAGTAAACCACCAAAACACCATAATATGGCATGTTGAAAAAAATCACCCGAAAAGCAAGGCTATAGTATGGCAAAAATTTCAAAAAATGACATGTCCCAAAAACAGCTGAAAACAGCTTAAAAACGCATTAAAGAGCCTGCCAAGACATGCCATAGCATAAAACATTGCAAAAACCACCAAAAACACCATAATATGGCATGTTGAAAAAATGATCCAAGAAGCAAGGCTATAGTATGGCAAAAATGTCAAAAAATGACATGTCCCAAAAACTGCTGGAAACAGCTTAAAAGTGCAGTGAAGAGCCTGCCAAGACATGCCATAGCATAAAACGTTGCAAAAACCACCAAAAACACCATAATATGGCATGTTGAAAAAATCACCCGAAAAGCAAGGCTATAGTATGGCAAAAATGTCAAAAAATGGCATGTCCCAAAAACAGCGGGAAACAGCTTAAAAATGCATTAAATACCATGCCAACACATACCATGGCATAAATAATTAAGTAAATGGTCAAAAACACCATAATATGGCATGTTGAAAAAATCACCCGAAAAGCAAGGCTATAGTATGGCAAAAATGTCAAAAAATGGCATGTCCCAAAAACTGCTGGAAACAGCTTAAAAGTGCAGTGAAGAGCCTGCCAAGACATGCCATAGCATAAAACGTTGCAAAAACCACCAAAAACACGATAATATGGCATGTTGAAAAAATCACCCGAAAAGCAAGGCTATAGTATGGCAAAAATGTCAAAAAATGGCATGTCCCAAAAACAGCTGAAAACAGCTTAAAAATGCATTAAATAGCCTGCCAAGACATGCCATGGCATAAATAATTAAGTAAATGGTCAAAAACACCATAATATGGCATGTTGAAAAAATCACCCGAAAAGCAAGGCTATAGTATGGCAAAAATGTCAAAAAATGATATGTCCCAAAAACAGCTGAAAACAGCTTAAAAACGCATTAAAGAGCCTGCCAAGACATGCCATAGCATAAAATGTTGCAAAAACTACCAAAAACACCATAATATGGCATGTTGAAAAAATCACCCGAAAAGCAAGGCTATAGTATGGCAAAAATGCCAAAAAATGACATGTCCCAAAAACAGCTGAAAACAGCTTAAAAACGCATTAAAGAGCCTGCCAATACATGCCATAGCATAAAATGTTGCAAAAACCACCAAAAATACCATAATATGGCATGTTGAAAAAATGATCCAAGAAGCAAGGCTATAGTATGGCAAAAATGTCAAAAAATGACATGTCCCAAAAACACATGGAAAGAGCTTAAAAACGCATTAAAGAGCCTGCCAAGACATGTCATAGAATAAAACGTTGCAAAAACCACCAAAAACACCACAATATGGCATGTTGAAAAATGACCCGAAAAGCAAGGCTATAGTATGGCAAAAATGTCAAAAAATGACATGTCCCAAAAACAGCTGGAAACAGCTTAAAAATGTATTAAATAGCCTGCCAAGACATGCCATAGCATAATATGTTGCAAAAACCACGAAAACACCATAATATGGCATGTTAAAAAACGACCCGAAAAGCAAGGCTATAGTATGGCAAAAATGTCAAAAAATGACATGTCCCAAAAACAGCTGAAAACACCTTAAAAACGCATTAAAGGGCCTGCCAAGACATGCCATGGCATAAAACGTTGCAAAAACCACCAAAAACACCATAATATGACACCTTGAAAAAATGACCTGAGAAGCAAGGCTATAATATGGCAAAAATGTCAAAAAATGACGTGTCCCAAAAACAGCTGGAAACAGCTTAAAACGCATTAAAGAGCCTGCCAAGACATGCCATAGCATAAAATGTTGCAAAAACCACCAAAAACACCATAATATGGCATGTTGAAAAAAATCACCCGAAAAGCAAGGCTATAGTATGGCAAAAATGTCAAAAAATGACATGTCCCAAAAACAGCGGGAAACAGCTTAAAAACGCATTAAAGAGCCTGCCAAGACATGCCATACCATAAAACATTGCAAAAACCACCAAAAACACCATAATATGGCATGTTGAAAAAATGATCCAAGAAGCAAGGCTATAGTATGGCAAAAATGTCAAAAATGACATGTCCCAAAAACAGCTGGAAACAGCTTAAAAGTGCAGTGAAGAGCCTGCCAAGACATGCCATAGCATAAAACGTTGCAAAAACCACCAAAAACACCATAATATGGCATGTTGAAAAAATCACCCGAAAAGCAAGGCTATAGTATGGCAAAAATGTCAAAAAATGACATGTCCCAAAAACAGCTGGAAACAGCTTAAAAGTGCAGTGAAGAGCCTGCCAAGACATGCCATAGCATAAAACGTTGCAAAAACCACCAAAAACACGATAATATGGCATGTTGAAAAAATCACCCGAAAAGCAAGGCTATAGTATGGCAAAAATGTCAAAAAATGGCATGTCCCAAAAACAGCTGGAAACAGCTTAAAAGTGCATTAAATACAATGCCAACACATACCATGGCATAAATAATTAAGTAAATGGTCAAAAACACCATAATATGGCATGTTGAAAAAATCACCCGAAAAGCAAGGCTATAGTATGGCAAAAATGTCAAAAAATGACATGTCCCAAAAACAGCTGAAAACACCTTAAAAACGCATTAAAGAGCCTGCCAAGACATGCCATAGCATAAAATGTTGCAAAAACCACCAAAAACACCATAATATGGCATGTTGAAAAAAATCACCCGAAAAGCAAGGCTATAGTATGGCAAAAATGTCAAAAAATGACATGTCCCAAAAACAGCTGAAAACACCTTAAAAACGCATTAAAGAGCCTGCCAAGACATGCCATGGCATAAAACGTTGCAAAAACCACCAAAAACACCATAATATGGCATGTTGAAAAAATCACCCGAAAAGCAAGGCTATAGTATGGCAAAAATGTCAAAAAATGACATGTCCCAAAAACAGCTGGAAACAGCTTAAAAACGCATTAAAGAGCCTGCCAAGACATGCCATAGCATAAAATGTTGCAAAAACCACCAAAAACACCATAATATGGCATGTTGAAAAAAATCACCCGAAAAGCAAGGCTATAGTATGGCAAAAATGTCAAAAAATGGCATGTCCCAAAAACAGCAGGAAACAGCTTAAAAATGCATTAAATACCATGCCAACACATACCATGGCATAAATAATTAAGTAAATGGTCAAAAACACCACAATATGGCATGTTGAAAAAATGATCCAAGAAGCAAGGCTATAGTATGGAAAAAATGTCAAAAATGACATGTCCCAAAAACAGCTGGAAACAGCTTAAAAGTGCAGTGAAGAGCCTGCCAAGACATGCCATAGCATAAAACGTTGCAAAAACCACCAAAAACACCATAATATGGCATGTTGAAAAAATCACCCGAAAAGCAAGGCTATAGTATGGCAAAAATGTCAAAAAATGACATGTCCCAAAAAACAGCTGAAAACAGCTTAAAAATGCATTGAAGAGCCTGCCAAGACATGTCATGGCATAAAACATTGCAAAAACAGTCAAAAACACCATGTTATGACATCTCGAAAAAATGACCCGAGAAGCAAGGCTATAGTATGGCAAAAATGTCAAAAAATGACATGTCCCAAAAACAGCTGGAAACAGCTTAAAAATGCATTAAATAGCCCGCCAAGACATGCCATAGCATAATATGTTGCAAAAACCACGAAAACACCATAATATGGCATGTTAAAAAACGACCCGAAAAGCAAGGCTATAGTATGGCAAAAATGTAAAAAAAATGACATGTCCCAAAAACAGCTGAAAACAACTTAAAAATGCATTAAATCGCGTGCCAACACATACCATAGCATAAACAATTAAGAAAATGGTCAAAAACACCATAATATGGCATGTTGAAAAAATCACCCGAAAAGCAAGGCTATAGTATGGCAAAAATGTCAAAAAATGACATGTCCCAAAAACAGCTGGAAACAGCTGAAAAATGCATTAAATAGCCTGCCAAGACATGCCACAGCATAATATGTTGCAAAAACCACGAAAACACCATAATATGGCATGTTGAAAAATGACCCGAAAAGCAAGGCTATAGTATGGCAAAAATGTCAAAAAATGACATGTCCCAAAAACAGCTGAAAACACCTTAAAAACGCATTAAAGGGCCTGCCAAGACATGCCATGGCATAAAACGTTGCAAAAACCACCAAAAACACCATAATATGACACCTCGAAAAAATGACCCGAGAAGCAAGGCTATAATATGGCAAAAATGTCAAAAAATGACATGTCCCAAAAACAGCTGGAAACAGCGCAAAAACACATTAAAGAGCCTGCCAAGACATGCCATAGCATAAAATGTTGCAAAAACCACCAAAAACACCATAATATGGCATGTTGAAAAAATCACCCGAAAAGCAAGGCTATAGTATGGCAAAAATGTCAAAAAATGACATGTCCCAAAAACAGCTGAAAACAGCTTAAAAATGCATTGAAGAGCCTGCCAAGACATGTCATGGCATAAAACATTGCAAAAACAGCCAAAAACACCATGTTATGACACCTCGAAAAAATGACCCGAGAAGCAAGGCTATAGTATGGCAAAAATGTCAAAAAATGACATGTCCCAAAAACTGCTGGAAACAGCTTAAAAATGCATTAAATAGCCTGCCAAGACATGCCATAGCATAATATGTTGCAAAAACCACGAAAACACCATAATATGGCATGTTAAAAAACGACCCGAAAAGCAAGGCTATAGTATGGCAAAAATGTCAAAAAATGACATGTCCCAAAAACAGCTGAAAACAACTTAAAAATGCATTAAATCGCATGCCAACACATACCATAGCATAAACAATTAAGAAAATGGTCAAAAACACCATAATATGGCATGTTGAAAAAATCACCCGAAAAGCAAGGCTATAGTATGGCAAAAATGTCAAAAAATGACATGTCCCAAAAACTGCTGGAAACAGCGCAAAAACACATTAAAGAGCCTGCCAAGACATGCCATAGCATAAAATGTTGCAAAAACCACCAAAAACACCATAATATGGCATGTTGAAAAAATCACCCGAAAAGCAAGGCTATAGTATGGCAAAAATGTCAAAAAATGACATGTCCCAAAAACAGCGGGAAACAGCTTAAAAATGCATTAAATACCATGCCAACACATACCATGGCATAAATAATTAAGTAAATGGTCAAAAACACCATAATATGGCATGTTGAAAAAATCACCTGAAAAGCAAGGCTATAGCATGGCAAAAATGCTAAAAGATTACATGTCCCAAAAACAGCTGGAAACAGCTTAAAAACGCATTAAAGAGCCTGCCAAGACATGCCATAGTATAAAACGTTGCAAAAACCACCAAAAACACCATAATATGGCATGTTAAAAAACAACCCGAAAAGCAAGGCTATAGTATGGCAAAAATGTCAAAAAATGACATGTCCCAAAAACAGCTGGAAACAGCTTAAAATGCATTAAATAGCCTGCCAAGACATGCCATAGCATAATATGTTGCAAAAACCACGAAAACACCATAATATGGCATGTTAAAAAATGACCCGAAAAGCAAGGCTATAGTATGGCAAAAATGTCAAAAAATGACATGTCCCAAAAACAGCTGAAAACAGTTTAAAACCACATTAAACAGAGTCCTAAGATACGCCATAGCAAAAAATGTGGCAAAAACAGCCAAAAACACCATTATATAGCATGTCCCAAAAACGACCAAAAATTCTAAACTTTAGGCAAAAAATGTCAAAATAAGACATGGCCAAAAAAAAAAAAACAGCTGAAAACAATATAGTATAGCATATTTGAACACGTTATTGATACCATAGTATGTCGTTAAAAATTGTACCAAAAAGTCATACAATATCATGTCGTTCAAAATGGCTTGAAACTTTGTGCTATGGGATGTTCTTTAAAATATTTTTTGATCCCTCGGGTCACATTGTTTCCATGATCTTTGTTTTTTTGTTTTCTGCCAGTGCCATTTCTCCTTTCCTTTTGTGTGTGTGTGTGTGTTCTGATCTGTCCCTGTGTGAGCAGGTGTTATGAGGCAGGGGATGTGCTGGGATCGGCTGCTACAGGACTGGCTCATCTTGATTCAGAGGTCTTTTTAAACCCATTATGCCTGAGGACTTCCCCTTCACTCCTTCTCTTCAATCAGAGCCACCAGGTGTATGTGTAAGGTTTATGATTTTGTGCTTTGTTAGTAAGTGTGTGTGATGCCTGTAAATATGCGTTTTTTGTAAATTGTTCAAAATTGTAAATATTTGAGCACATGTTGCAGTTTTCAAGAGTAGGTAGCCATATGTTTATGGAATGCTTTCTGCTGTTTTACATTTCAGGGGCTTGTCTTGTCTTCGATATTTGTTTTTATTGTTAGTTGAGCCTCAGGTTGTAGTGTATTTTTGTTTGTTGTGTTTGGGTAATAAACTGCATCATGGTTTTTGATAACTACTGTGAATGAGTTTTTCTTGGGATTGGGAGAGTGGAGATGTCAAATACATGCATGTCCCAGTGACATGACCGAAAACGTCTTAGTACAGTATGCACAAAAAATGGCAAAATATGACATGTCCCAAAAACTGCTGAAAACTGCATCAAATAGCATACCAAGACTCACCATAGTATAGATTGTTGCAAAAACGCCCTAATATGGCATGTCGAAAGAAATGACCAAAATGCAATACTATAGAATGGTGAGAAATGTAAAGATATGACACGTCCTAAAAACAGCTGAAAATCATATAAAATAGCATGCCGAGAAAGGCCATTGCATAGAATGTTGTAAAAATGGTCAAAAGCACCATAATATGGCACACTGAAAAAATGACCCAAAAAGCAATGCTATAGTATGGCAAAAAATGAAATGTACCAAAAACACCTGAAAACAGTTTAAAACCGCATAAAACAGTGTACCAGGACATGCAACAGCATTAAATGTTGCAAAAATAGTCAAAAGCACCATAATATGAAAAAATGCCCAAAAAGCAAGGCTATAGTATGGCAAGAATGGCAAAAAATGATTTAACTGAAAAACACCTAAAAATAGTTTAAAAACCGCATTAAATGGCCTGCTGCGACACACAACAGCATGGACAATTGCAAAAATGGACAAAAACACCATAATATGGCACGTCGAAAAAATGACCCAAAAAGCAAGGCTATAGTATGGCAAAAATCTAAAAAAATGACATGTCCCAAAAACACCTGAAAATGGTTTAAATCAGCATTAAATAGCATGCCAAGACATGCGGTGGCATAGACAATTGCAAAAATGGTCAAAGACACCAAAATATAACATGTTGAAAAAATGACCCAAAAAGCAAGGCTATAGTATGGCCTATAGTAGTACATGTCCCAAAAACAACTGAAAACAGCATAAAAACACATTAAATAGCATGCCAAGACACGTCATAGCATAAAATGTTGCAAAAACAGCCAAAAACACCATAATATGGCACGTCGAAAAAATGACCCGAAAAGCAAGGCTATAGTATGGCAAAAAATGGCATGTCCCAAAAACAGCTTCAAAACGCATTAAAGAGCATGCCAAGACATGCCATAGCATAAAATGTTGCAAAAATAGTCAAAAGCACCATAATATGTTATGTCAAAAAAATGGCCCAAAAAGCAAGGCTATAGTATGGCAAAAATGGCAAAAAATGGCATGTCCCAAAAACAACTGAAAACAGCTTAAATATGCATTAAATAGCGTGTCAAGACATGCCATAGCAAAAAATGCTGCAAAAATGGTCAAAAACACCATAATATGGCATGTTGAAAAAATATGCTATGGCATGCCAAGACACGCCATGGCATAGAAAATTGCAAAACTGGTCAAAAACACCATTATATGGCATGTTGAAAAAATGGCTCAAAAAGCAAGGCTATAGTAAGGCAAAAATATCAAATGGCATGTCCTGAAAACAGCTGAAAATAGTTGAAAAACGCATTAAATAAACAAATTATGCCATAAAAAGTCTGAAACCTCATAGAATCGTATGACATAAGAAATCATAAAAACATCATAGCATAGTATGTAGGGTGTTGATGTCACAGACAGGCAAGAAGAATATGTAAACAGCAGAAAGCCGCAGGAAAAGAGGTCTTTGAAAACTTTTCTGAGATTTAATCTCTACATATATATATAAATACTTATCTAGTCCCTCTGTCAAACTTGGCGCAGATGTATTTGTATTGGTATTTTAGCGCTGCTTAGTTGGAGACGGACAGTAATTTGTTAGGATTCATCATTGCATCTTGCCAGTTAAGGAGCTGAAATTACCCCGTTCCTTGTTGTGTTTCTATCAAGGATGATCGGAGCCGGAGTTAATAAATACCTGTGTCTACTGCTGTCATTTGACCCAGGTGTGTATGCCAATCATACACATTTTCATTGCATTAAAAAGCCAGATGTTAGCGAGTGCAGGCAGATTTTTTGTGAGGCTTTAATACAATTATTTGCTGCTATCATCACCCCTGGGTTTGTAGTCCTACCTGAGTTGATGTTCCTCTGGACTTCCGAACGATAGGGGTGTTGGGTTCGCGCAGCAGAGACTGGGCAAAATCTGGCTGCTCCTGCAGCACCTGACGAGACTCATTCACCCCACTGCTGCAAAGAGAGGAGGGTAAGTGAGGGCAGGAGTGAGAGGTTCAAGATTGAGACGAGGGGAAGGTATAGGAGAAATATTTAAGTAGATAGAGACTTTAAGGGGACGGCAGAGGGAGGAATGCAAACATCTGATTACTGCTGGTTACTACAGCTACTGGTTCATATGTCTGAATAAGTATCATAGGGATATTAAATTTTAAGATACCAAATTTTATCTCATAGCATAATTAAATATGATGTTCATGTGCTCTCATAAACGTGTTTTAATTCTATTCTTGGGGGAAAAAATGGCCTAATAAGCATTACCACAAAATTATATAAGGGTCAAAACCATCAGGCTAAAAAACAAATTAAAATCATCTGATCTCTCCTCTTACTCTTTGCGCCTGCGTCCATGCAGGAAGCTGGCCCATTCAAAGCAGGTCTTCTTGCTGCCCACCCAGAAAACAGAGGGGATCCCCACCACCAACATCATCAGATATTTAATTAGAAACAAAACCATGGCTGGCCGGCTCGTCTGCTCCACCTAAAGAGAACAGAAATAATAACTATTAAGTCAAACAATCAAGACAAGAAGTAATGTTGAAATACAGCCTGAACTGCATTAGAGTTAGAGGAAGGGAAAATAACTTATTCTTAAGTGCAGGTCTAACATTTCTTTAACAGCAACGCAGTTAAGATACATAAAATGCTCAGGATGCTTCTGAAACTCCTCGCACATTAAATGGAGCAAAAGAATCCAGCAGTGGCACGTGTTTTTTGCCCAGTCAGTCAGTTTGAATGATAGAAGAGGGGAGGTACTCCTAGAAAAACCCAGCTGCTTCAGCAGCTGCACTGAAGCAGCTGCTTTCTCCTCAGCTTGTCTTGAACTCAAATGCAGGATATAGTGTCTCCCACCAGATGGCAGGAGTTCACAGACTGAGAGCTTACAAAACTGTTGAGTTTTAAAACAAAGAGACTTTTGCGATCACACGGACATCTAACAGTGAAAACTGGTTAAAAAAAAAATAGTAATAATAATTAAAAACTGAAGACTGGGCAGTGGTTACATACATGATACAGTATTTAAACTGTTGTGTACAACTAACTTTCCCATTTGAATTAAGATTATATTGTAGTAATGATGCTCTTAAAAAAGCATTTCAACATTCACAGCATTTCCTAAAGACAACTTCTGGGGACTTTTAGTAAGCTTTTCTTGCTTTTGAAAGGGGAAACAGATATGTATTAATTAGCTTTAGCCTGTCTTCCCCAGGCTAAGATTAAGTGTCTCAGATTTAGGTTCTGAGACAAAACAAGAAGCCTTCAGTGAATAACCACGCATGCACACACACACAAATGAAGTCACTTGAACTTGAACAATGGCAACAGAATCTTCGATTATCCAAAAACATGCAACTGAACCCTCGAACACATTTGCACGCAGGAACACCCTAGGGTTAAGATCAAATATCACATAGCAATATTGAAATTCCAGAGCCACAATAGGATGTAAAGGGAGTCTCTCTCTCTCTCTCTCACACACACACACACACACACACACACGCAGGCAGCTACAGACTCATGCATGCACACATACACTAACAAGTAACATAAGCACTTGCACCTGCCTTCACCCCGTCTCATATAGTCTGTCAGTCACAAATTAGCTGACACTTTTCTATTATAAAACCACTGTAACAGCACTCAGCAGAATGATGGAAACATAAACAAACTTTCAAAGTTTCATTATCTAATTATTTATGTGTGAAATTAATTAAAAGGTTGTGTTGCCTTGCTTGTATGCAGTGGTGTGTTGTTCTCCATTGTGCACGTTTATTTACTTATTAATTTAGTACCAGACGGTGTAAAACACCCCACTCCCTCCACTCTTCACAACCACTACAAAGCCGTCATAGATAACAGGCAGCAGAGCATGACTGAGCCGGCCCTGAGAGAGAGAAAGAGATACACACAGAGAGTGAGAGGGGTAGAAGGGAAAGACTGACTGAGAGGTTGAAAGACATAAGTGTGTGAGAACCAGCAGAGAAAGACAAAGAGAGAGAAACCCAGATAGCTGTATTAGGTGAGCTAATGATGCATACTGGCTCTGCTCCCTCCTCTCAAAATATCTCTACTCCCTCAGCCACACACAACTGCAGCAGCGACATATCTCTCTCTGTCACTCAAACAAGCGCACACATAGTTAAAGGACTATTTCAGTTATCAAGATTTGGGTCTTCCAATGGGTTTGGTCAAGGGCTGCCCCTTGAAAGTCGGAGATTCAAATCATCAGCCAGAGACTCTTAGTCGACTGAGACTGCTTCAAGGCGAGCATGCATATTTTTCGGTGCAGTGTACTTCTGGGGACCTTTTTGGCCTCCAGATTTTGCTGCGGCAGTAGTAGTAGGCTAAAACTCGGACATACAGGCAGCAGAACAGAGGAGGAGAGAGGAGAGATCTTCTGCTTGTAAGTGGTGTATTTACAGCTCACACCTATTTAATATGATAGAATCTCTAGCTTAGGTTTGATATCTAGTGTCTGCAAAATAATGTTGCACATTCATGACCTGTTGTTAGCGCCAAAAGCCTTTTCAGTATATTACCTGAATGCCACTGTCACACTGAATGTCCCGTGGAGCCCATTCTAACTTTCTAACTTTGTATGAAAAACAAAAACGAATTGTCTAATATTGGTACTGAACAGCCAAATCCGATTAGACTGGCAATATTCTGTGTTGGGTACAGCCCTAATTTCTATTGGTACCAATGACGTCTGGCAACAATGGTTTAAATTTGATCACTGTAATTATTGTGTTTGTTCATTATTTTGAGGCTTTTTGGAGAGGCTACCAGTTGTACCGTACTATGCATTAAATTGATGGTCACGAGTAATGAGCTGTGTGTTACTCATTCTCCTTTGGCTTAGTAATGGGTCCAATTAAGCCAAGAACTCTTTAATCGACTTGATCCTCAAGAACCTGAGTCTTTCCATCTGTATGACTTAAATTATGTCAGCCATCCATTTCTGGAAGGAAGAGAGAGAGAGGGTGATTTCCATTCCCTAAAAATGAGTCCTCTAGCATCAGTCATCCCCAGCATCAAGGACTCTTACATGGCTACAGGAAAGCAGAGTGGATTATAAGCAGGGGAGATGGAGAGTCCAGCTTCTAATTGTATGGTGAGTTTAGGGTCCGGATCTAGTGAGTGAAGGGCAGAGCCAGAAAGTGTGAAGCAGCGTACCCTCTGACAGTTCACATTTCTCACATAGTGGTGAGACAGAAGGGTCATCTCTGCTTTTTCCATTTTAACCAACAAATTAAGTGCTTTCGATAATCTGGCCAAAATGTTGGTTTGTTTACACCTTGTCTAATTGTGTAACTGCTTATGCTTATTTTGCCCACTTGATTTTGTTGCAGTAATTAGGTGTTTTTTCCAGATCTCAACAATCACTTTAGTGAGTACATTGATACCATAACTGATGACCCAAACTACAGAAATAAGGCTCTAATAGTAAAACAGCAAAAATAATTATTTCAATTATTTGTCACTGATCAGTTCTTGAGTATGTGTGTACCTCTGTGGAGTCTTTTCACTGGAGAAGCATCTGGTGCCCACATTGACACTGGTATGTTTACCATTCACACACCTTTGGTCTCACATAAACATGTAAGTTATCCGAGTGAATTAATGACGACAGAAAAACACTGCATCCTCCACAGTGGGTAACTGAGTACTTCACTCCAGCTAACTTTATCAGTTCGACAACACATGCAATGTGTGTGAGTGGGAAACAGAGAGAAATCAGAGGGAGTCTGCACGCCGTAGCATGAGCTGTGATAGAAATACAGCTGGATATCTTGTCAAGAGTGTGTTGGTGTATTTGTTTTCAGTGTCAAACCGAGTTGACAGGCAGATCCTGAGAAGCCATCTGTTTACAGACACAAGGTAATCGAATAGTTTTGATGAGCTACTCAACAGGCAAATTCATCTTGTGATGTCTCGGGAATTTACAAGATGATATAAGTATACAGTTACAGTGCAACTGATCACGACTAACAGTTATTTATGTGTGCACTGTTTTAAAGGGCAGATGATCTGGTGCTGTCTTTCACCTGACAATCTTTCCCCACAAAAACTTCAAAAATCAAAAACACATCCTTATTAACCTGTGATACAAACTATAGCTTGCAAGCACAGCAACATTGGACAGTGTCACACAAATCCATTTTCTCTACCTTGTATGGGCAGGGGATGTGATAGTGCCTGCAGTTCTCCTCCATCCATGTTGTCTCCCAAATGCTCCGGTAGGTGTGTTCGTAAAGGTAGCATCCAATCACAGTCAACAAGGGGACCAGGTAAAGCACAGAGAACACCCCCATTCGGATCATGAACTTGACGAGTTTTGTCTGGTTCTCCTTCTCCAGAGGGATCTCCATGCGCACCCGGTTTAGAGCCACAATACCCACTAACAGGAGAGAGACACCCACCTGATGACAGAATGACAAATGATAGGTGACACTCAGTTACCATGGATGGAAATTGATAAGAAATATCGATACCTATGGCATTATGGATTCTTGTTGTTGGTTGGATTCTCTATTGATTACTAATCAGTTTTCTGTGTGAAAATAAAGAAGGCCAGTGTGAAACGGGGAGCTAAAGAGCGAGTTTGGCTGGAAGTAGCAACTGTCAACATCTAAAATGGATGAAATGAGAGAATATTTGTGCAGCACCTTTATTCATTTAGTTTTTTTTAGACAAATAAAATACCCTCTGAACCTGTGTACCAATAGTGTTACTATATTATAACAGGATATTTACAGTTGGAAAGGGACGAGCTGCTCGGATGGGAAGCAGTAGCACTTGTGTGCAGAGTATCGTGACATTCCTAAAATTAAAGCATATGTTGAGTAGAAATATGTTTTAGCATATTGCTGATGTTTCCACTCTTACTTGAAATTAATTTACAGACATTACAAGCAGCTCTCTTGTCATCTTTCTTTCTTAAATGATGCCACAATTTGGACCATTTTTCCTCTCTCTCCTTCTTGTTGCAAGTTTCAAACAGTGTAGACTCACAAGTTTGACGTCATTGTTTTGCAATGCACCTCTGTCAGGAAAATTTGCGGGCATCGATAAAAGAAATTTAAAAGCTTAGCAGTAAACAGTTCTGATGGATCGGACAATTTGGAACCGATTCTCAACTGGAACCTGTTCTTGATTCCCATCCCTATTGATGACAGTTAAACCAAATTAAAATGAATGATTGTTTTACAAAGAGCTGGATGACTGACAGGCCAAAGGGCTGTCAACCATCCACCCATCCGTTTACTTATCCATCCATCTCTCCATGTTTCCAGCCAAAAACCTACTCTTGTTCCATTTCATCCACCCACCATTAATCTGTTCACCCATCCATCCATCCTACTCATCAACTCTTTCATCCACCCACCCACTCATTTATCTCCTGACTGTACTCACCGCCACGTTGAGGCAGAGCGGTGCCAGAACAAACCACCTCAGGGCGTCTATGTCATACAGTCCTATGAAACACACTCCACTGATCCCATCTCCTTCAATTTTATTCAGGGCCAAAAGGGTGACAGTCAGGGCCCCTGGAAACCCCCAGGCAACAGCGTGGAAGAGGAGGGCTTTCTTCTCGATGGCCTCACTGCCCCATTTAGGCACGGCGGCCAGGAACCAAGTGATTGTCAGTATGACCCACCACATGCTGCCGGCCATGGTGAAGAAATACAGGACCATGAAGAACAGAGTGCACACCTAAGAGAGAGTGCAGGAGCCAAAACTTTTCATCAGTCATCAAGGAGAAGTCAGCAAATCATTAACTAGAGAGTTAATTAGTAGGTTAATCATCTAATAAGTGGAGCTAAGAGAGACCTACATTTTGAGCTATCACATGCTGACAAAGTGTCATATTTCTGCTTAAACTTCTTCATAAAATTTATCATAATCATTCATTCATTCATTATTACTGGCTAATTATTCACTGTATCTAAAAGTTTACAATGTAAATGTACATGTTACACCAACAGGCTTCCTAAAAGGGAAAAAACCATAACCATCAGATGTATGTGGTTACTGTGGTGATACTGGATGTAAATAAAGTAAAACTCTAACCTTGTTGTGTGAACCCTGTGTCACGGTTGAGGCTCTAAACAGGGAAGGGCTGAATGCATTGCATGCCACCCTGTCCTCCAACAGGAACCCCAGGAAGAAAACCAGCGACACCATGACATAACACACAGCATAGAAGATTATTGGTCGCTCAGGGTATCGAAACCTAATGGGGCAAAACAAAAAAAAGCAAGATGAAATAACAATGAACACATTTCCTTTCCCTTTTGTTTTATATAAGTGCTACCACTAAAATTAGTGCAATAATTTTACAAGTTGTATTTCTATCCTTCAATCCTTCTTAAGTTTTAGAAGTAGTCATACACAATAAATGAATCATATAGACATAAAACATTCCACTATTCAAACCTGGTGACATCGATAAGAAATGTCAGGAAGGTGAAGAGCGTTGCAGACAAACAGAGAGTGGAAACGACTCCTATGAAGTAGCGGATGAAGGTCAGCTCCTGCTGGTTGAAGAACATTGAGGGGCACGGGGCAGAGCAGTCTTTCTTCCCCATGAATGTGTAACCCAGGTCTGGGTCGACTTTGAGCTCTCTGGGGCACCAGAAACCGTAGTCTCTCTGGACAGTCATGGATGACTGGTCAGTGGGGTCAGAGCCTGTTAGCAGGTCCTCTGGACGAGGATAGGGCTCATCACAATCTGGGAACCTGGAAAAGAATAATCTGTTTTACTGAGAATTGCATTGATATAAATTGGGTGAAAAGACATTATAAACACCTCTCAGCATAACAAAATACAATTAAACATCACCAGAAACTACATCCACTAAAATGACCTTGAGGCTAAGTCGACACCTTTCAACAAAAACGGAAATTATGACCTCTATGTAGTTAGAACTTATTGCAGGTCTTTTATATTAGATTGCATTATTTTCTGTTAGGTTTAAATAATAAACTGGCAACCAAGAGTAGAAACTTTTATGTAAAAAAGTTTGTAGAAAAGACACGGTCACATACAAGCAAGATAGCTGAATTAAAATATATGAAAAAGAGAGGCAGGCGTGATAGAGGAAGAAAAGTTGCTTTATGGAGATACAGGAGGAGAGGTGACAGTCAAAGAAAGTGAGAACATTGGCAAGTTGCTCAAGCTTAGAGTTAGGCTGGCTTGATGTGGGGCTGCTGTTGGCACACGTTCAAAGAGAAGCAGTGGGTACAGGAACAGTGTGATATATGCAAAACACATACTGCAGACTCAGTCCTGCACAAATACTCAGTATGTATTCAAAACAACACAGAATTATTATACCAACTTTACAATCCCAGATGCCTCAACAACCTGTTTGTGAAGACAGTTTACATTTTGTAGTACTGAGTTGATTTAAAATGTTGTACGCAAACACACCTGCTACACTCCATGTCATCTGGCCAGGATACTCCAAATACCTCCATGAGTTTGTGGCACTCATCCTTGGCCCGCTGGCAGAGGGATCGACACGGCATGGACACCTGGCCGTACACAGTGCACACTGGAGCATACAGAGCGCACAGGAACATCCTCAAGTCAGCACTGCACACCAGATTCACCATGGGATGAAAAGGCTGCGGAGGAGCCGAGAGGGAAGGAAATTAATAAATGTATGTTTGAGCCGGCCACAAAACTCTAAGATGTGAACTGAAAGCATTGGCTTGTGCATAGTTATACAATAGTCCAAAAGCTCTTTTGCAAACATCCACACATTTCATCTTTCCAATGTTACATCCCAATATCAGCGGGAACCAGCTTGACAAGGTTGTTATTAAATCTGTCATGCATGTGGGAAAGAAGGCTCAAGTTAACTGCTATCAGTGGCAAATATGAGAAGGCTCACATGTGACCTAAAATAGCAATCAAAGAGGATGGAGGGAGTGCCAGAAGGAGGACAAACACATTCTATCTTCTCTGCTGCAACTTATACTTCTCAGTATACCATCAATATTTAGAGGCTCATGAAATATGTATGGCAGCAATCATATTACCAAACATCCCTTTGAAGTAAGGGACGTCTAAGAGCAACCTCTGAAGGCTGAGCCGCAACCATATGTCAATATCCTGAACAAACAGCAGGGCTACCTGCACACTAAAGATTATTGATTCCGGTCCTGCGGTGGTGGTACTCTTAAAGGTTAAAGAATCAGGCTCATGACCTTCAGGCTGCTGATTCAAACCGTCAGACTGATTGAGAAAATGTGAGTGATGAGAAAGACAAAAAACACCCTTAGCATTTTCTTTAACAACTGCTGCTGACATTCTCCTGAACAAATACACTGTGGGATGCTCTTTTTTAAAAAAAAATATGTGTAAAAACACAGAGGAAATGGCTGGATTGCCAAAGGTCACTCAAATACTGTGGCTTGTGCTGCAACACCTCTTTTCTGTTGATGAAGTTTAGCTGGTGGCTACTTCTGCTCATGCTGACAGGTGAATAATTTATCAATTTGTTCCAAAAAATGCTGTTTCATAGAAATTAAATTAGAACTGCAATGCTGAAAATGCAAAGTATGACATTTTAAAATATGCACCAAGATTCATGAATCTGTACACAGATTTAAGACTATAAGTATCTCTCAGTTCTCTCTCTTTCTCTTACATCACAGCCTCTTTTGTAAGCGTCATATGAGAAGAGGACCGATATGTTTTCAGTCAGGATCAATAGACACTTAGCTGGTTGTTGGCAAAGTGATTTCAACTCATTTAAAATGGCCTTCATTTAATAAAGTCTTACCTTTCTAAACACTAAACACTAAATACTTCTACATCACAATGTAGAAGAATGCAACATTTAAGTTGCAAAAGATGGGATTAAAATAACTCCTCTGGGCTGGAAACAACTGGGGTGTATGTGCACATACACCGCCTTTTGCTCCATGTTACATGCACAAATAAGAATAGATAAAGGCTAAAATTACTGCCTCATTGTTGCATGCCTCCAGTCAGGTTGCAGGTACAGTTTACACTCATGTCTGTCAAGAGCAACATGTAGCCATATCAGTAGAATATACATCAAATATAGATGTTGCTATAAAGAAGCTATAAATTCTATAACATTGATGCTTCACACAAATCTCCAACCTTGTAGCAAAGTGGGAACTCAAAATTAGTGTCAACAATTCAGTATGTGACCAAAAGTCTCCCCTTCTGTTCTTGAGTTAAAAACATGACGTCACTGTGACTTTTGACCACCAAATTCTGATTAGTTCATCACTGAGCCCAAGTGGACGTTTGTGCCAAAAAGAGGACAACCCCAAACATAATGCCTCTGGCTACAGCTGATGCAAAAAGCACAGATGCGTAAAAACAACTTGTTCAATGTCATGCATGAGCTCTGATGCTTGTACTACTACTGCTTAAAAGGCCAGGTTAAATTACAATTCACATATTTACAATTGCATTGCTTGCTGTAGTGAGGTTGTGGTTAAGTGACTGAGAAAGAAAGAGTGACGGCAGATGTGCTGAGAGCTGTTGGTGATTGGGGCAGAGAGTCTGTGCGCCTCCCAACAGCGGACTGGGAGCTGAAGCAGGAACAATTAACATGATTACAGCGAGATGTGTGGTGGAGCCATAGTCAATGTGCACTTAAGTTTGTGTGTTTTGTTACTGTAACTGACTGGAGATCTGTGAGATTATTATTTATCTTTCATATATTAATGTCCATGCCTGTCCTGTTGTTCTGCAGTGCAGTCATGATATTTCATGTTCACATGTTGACATAAGTTATGATATTCTACTGTGGTTGAAGGTTTTTACAGTTCAATAGCTAAATAAAGACATATTATTTTTTACCCATTCATGCATCAATATTTCTCATTTAACAAGGCAACAAGGCCTGGCCTTCCTGAAAGAGCAATGTACCTGTATATTGACTGTAATAAATATTGTGTTGGTCAAACTATATAATGACCAATTGTTTGTGTATAGTGAATAATACAGAAGATAAGGAACTTTAAAAAATATCTCATACTGAATTGCAATCGCAATCTAAGTCTAAAAAATTGCAATTAGATCATTTCCCCGTATTATTCAGCCTTAATACACACACCCAATATATTCAGCATAGCCTACTAATGTGCTCATACATCAGCATCACCAGCAACATTAGGTGCACTGTGCACTGTTAGAGTTATGTGTGCAAAATGACCTGCATCTATTCAGCTATTTAAAAGTTCAAATCATCCGGCTGCATCCAAGCAGAGTCTCCAATGCAGCTTCAAAAAAGAAAACAAATCAGAGCAGAACCATGACAGCATCGACTGGAGACTATAACAATGAGCAATGTGTGTTTGTGTGTCTGTGTATATAAATCATGTGTACATGGGACACAAAACAGGGCACTGACATTGATTGCTTGTCACAAAAGCTATAGAAAGTGTTTACTGGCTTTATGAGCGCATTTGTGCAAATACCCATGCATCAGTGAATGTGTATGAGTGCGTGTCTTTTATACGTGTTTCTGTGTGGAACCAGGCCTTGTGTGAGTATGTTTTGATTGTTCTCAATTGCTGTGTTCTAGATCTGCACATTGGAGAGATGTTCCACCAGTAAATGGGTGCAGTGGCGCATGAGCTGTGTGACATAGTTTTGAGATTGGCACAAACACATGTAGGCATGAACACACACATATACACACACCACTCTGCTCCATTCAATAATTCACACATTTTACAACCCATGTGTTTCCTTGAGTGTGGACATGCAAGCTTCCTTTCTCAGGCAATTCAGCGTTTGAACCTAAACATTCTGAATACAACATTATGTTTGGCTGTTAAATATCGAGTGTGTTAACATGGTCATTAGCATCATGGTTTTGAGTCTGTGTGCAGTAGTGTCTTGATTTCTCACCATCACAGTATTCTTGTAATACAAATTGAAGAAACGGTAAAAGAGTCGTGCTGCTTTGGACTGATCAGAATCTCTTCTGAACATCCTGACAAAACAGAAGGTCTTGAGTTAAGGCTTGGCGACACTGCTAGCCAATGCTATCAAATATGTTGCATATTCATACCTGAATCTGAATCAATGTGGTGTGTGGGGATCTGACACTAAGTAAAGAGAGAATAACACCAATGGCCAATGAGTCCAAAATTTTAGTCATCATGTTCTAGCAGCAAGTGCAAAACAGTTAATAGGCTTTAAGTTTCAAGGCCTGTGAAATCTGAGAACACTCTAATGTTTTAGCTTGCACAAATATAGCTGTTCTGTTTCTTTTGATGTTCTCAGTGTCTATATATACATGTTACATACTATATGTCGATCACAATGTATTCACGAGAGTCTGCAGTGACAACCATTTCATTACAGGTACTATTGCCAGTTATATGTGTGACACTGCCTCAATTACTAATCTATGTGTGCAACACTCCATCCTATACTTGATAGTGTTGTGTGAGCATGAGTGCCATTAAAAGACGACTATCAAAAAAGACAGTTATCAATGAAATATCTTACAATGACAATTTTTGACGTCAATTACAATCTGAAAGTCTTCTGTTGCCCCCAACAAAAACCGATGTTGGCGTCAGTCTGAAGAACAGTCTCTGTCCCTGTCTGTGGTACGAGCCTGGGGCCACACTTAACCGAGTGGTAGTTGCTTTCTGCATGAGCGTCTCTCACTGGCCAACAGAGTGTAGCCTTTCTTCATGTCTCCTCATACTAACTCTACTGCGAATGTGTGTGTTGCTACCAATTTCTGTGTCCCCATTCTGCCCATTTCTCCCGTGCATGTGGGGTTACGCATATGTGTGTGTGTCACTGTTCATGTATTCTGGTTAAGTATGTCCCAGTTATCATGCTTTCCGGTGTGTGGGTGCACAAGGCCCGTGTGCATGCACAAGGCAGTGCATGTGTGCAGTTATCTGTGGGCAATTATTCTGACAGTCAGGCAATTGCCCCCCATCTCCCACCACAAAGAGAATATTGATATTAAGTGGCCTAACTGTGCCACCCAACGTGAGAGGAGGGGGGAGGCAATCAGCTTTCCACGGAGGACAACTAGAGTGAATTGTCTGGCATTTTGTAGCCAGTTGTGATGGAGAAGGGAAAGGAAAGTGGGAAAGCCCTAAGGTTGTAGACAGCCACTAAAGGAGGGAACGATCTAGAAGAAGGAGGTAAGGATGGGGCGAAGAGGATATAAGAGAAAAAGGAAATGTAGTGCATTAGCTTCCTGCAATAGGATTTCTCTCGTCCTGCTTGTCCCTCTCTTTCCCTCCTTCAATGTGGAGAAGACTCAATCCACTTAATATCAAGGGAGGGAATTTGCTTCCAGTCATTACAGACAATACGTACACCAAATATAACTGATTAATAAAATAGCTGCAGTTCATTTTAACTTGGCTTGCAAAAATCACAAGTGAGGCACTGCACTGACTGACCAAATTAATTTGCTGAGAAATATGTGATACACCACAAACAAAGCATATAATCTGTTCCAGCATGTGAGCACCCAAGCATAGCCCTCCACCTACCATCCATGAGTGAGAGAGAGACCGCAATGTACAACTGATTGAACAGGACAAACATATTGTGGTCCTTCACAATAGCAAGCTGTTTGTAATGTCACACTAATGGTTGTGTATCCGTGTATCACTGAAGTTCACTGAAGTCTTTTCTCTAGATGATTGGCATGTATTTTACATTAATTTTAAATCCACAAGCATTAAAAAGTGTCCAGGTACAAAATTACTGACTAAAGATTGCTGTAAACAAGGCCCTCTCATAATGAAAACAGAGTGGTTAGAGTGAGAATAACAACAAAATACAAAGAGGCATTTGATAACATAGTCAATAAATTTACAAACACAGTTAACAATTTATGTGCTAAGATTGAACTACACTTTGTCTTTTAAACTTAAAGTTGGGTCAGCACTACTCGATAAAAAAGTCAAAGCAAAAATGTTGAAGCTCATCTAAAGTATGCAGAAAATAAATTAAATCCACTAATAAAGGTCACCATGCAAAGCACAGTTCAAAAACTCCATCCATCATGCAATGCTCAGACATGACATATCCCCCACATAGCTTTAGAATAGTTTGAATGGTTGCTTGACCTAAGCCTTCTGGCAACTATATTTGTGAGCACCATGTCAGAGAAATATTTTTATTTTAGTGCCTTTACTGCAGAAGAGTGCTGTTGATTCAGTTGCTGTGCAGAGAAACCTTATGCTATCCCCAAAGGTATAATGGGAGGCTTGTTGCCCCAAGATGTGATGGGTGTGTACACCCTAAGAAAAATCAAAGATATTTAATGATTTGCACATACTCTTTACAATATTTAGAAGAAAAAAACATTTAGCCAAAATAACCTGGACATTTTAATTTTCTAAGCCCTCATGGGCACCCAGGGATTGACAGAAAAACCCTGTTGTCTCACCGGCTACAGTCACCGACAACAGCACATTTCCATTTGACACCTACTGATAGATATCCAGAAAAATATCACATCGCCCAGACAACAGGCAGATGGCACTAATCGTTATACAACAATATACTGGAGGGTTGACAGACAATGCTGGATGAAAATCAATTTCAAAATCACAGGAAAAAGATGTATTTTTGTATGTGACTGTGTGATTTAGACAGGCTATTGTGAGCACTCCGAATGAGAAGCAGGGTGGGTTTTTTGACACAGAGGAAAATGAGAAAAAGGCCCCTGAGTGGTCCACCTCTTGTTCAATAGAGGGATTAAGTTTCTTTCTCTTGACTACCTCTCTCCAAAGAAACCCAGGGTGAAGGAGAGAGGAAGAAATCGGAGGGAAAAAACCCCCCAAAAAACTAACAAAACAAGGAAAAAACAGAAAGAAAGACACACGGAAAGTCATATAATTGAAAGTCATCTAATGCAAGCGAAATAAATTTATTAATCAATTAATAAAAAATAATTTAAAAAGACATATACCAGTAACTGCTGTAAAGTTTATACCAAAAAGAAAGCACTGCATTCAGGGAGTGTTACATATGAGAACATTTTGCAGCAGTGCTCTTCTGGTTGAATAACGTATCCTGTTCAGCGTGTGTTAGGGATTAAAACCTACATATGGGGAAAATACAACAAAACCCTGTTGCACATTACATAAACTCTAGTCATCAGCTAGCCTGCTAGCCTGAGAAATGCTAAGCTTAAATTTTAGAAGTTACTGACCATCAAAACTTGATCACTTTTCTATGGCTTTTCTTTCCTACTGACAATCTCCATCAGGAAAATTATTACAATAATAGCTGATCTCCACAATTCACAGTCCCACTTTTCACCTTACTTATTACATTAATAAAACATATGGGAACTATACATTGATAAAAAGTGGCATGATGGGGAGTTGTTTTGATCCATCTTCAAGTGTCTCTTTACAAGGGATAGGCATTTTAAGTGACTTCAATCTTTAAGTGCTTGCACTGAATTATTAAAGAGTACTCAAATACTTAAGAAAAAAAGTGGAAATTGTCCTACAACATAAAACGTGCAATTTTTAATGTATCTATTGAACAACAAGTGAAGCAAAACACTGCATGCAGCTCTATAATGAAGTAAGAACATTGTACGTTTTAAACAGTAAATAAACATAAAATTCATGTGACTGAAAGAACACTGAAAGAATATTGATGTTCAAATGAGTACTTATGCCCATGAGTTGTTACACTGATCCAAATTCAATTCCTTAACAGGAAAACATATATGGGTTTTGGAAATGCGTAATGTATCTGATTAGTCTGTTTAGTCAAGGGGAAGTTTTGCCTGCGCGTGTGTGTGTGTGTGTGTGTGTGTGTGTGTGTGTGTGTGTGTGTGTGTGTGTGTGTGTGTGTGTTTTTGTGCTTAGAAAGGTTGTAGAAAATCCAGTTAGCCAACTCTGCAGAAACTTGAAAACATTTCCAAGCGTATAAGAAGGAGGAGGAGGAGGAGGAGGAGGAAGGGAGGGATGGAGGAAAAAAGGAGAAAAACTGGAATGGCATGGAGAAAAGAGTGGTGGTTTCCCGGTGGATTAGGGAGTCAAATGGATTGGAAGGAGTGTATAGAGTGTGAGAACCTGAGACGGACACACATACACACTTCCTGAAACTGTCACTAGCTTTGTGTTGTGGTCAGATCAAGGTGACAGGCTGCTGGGTCTAAGCCATCAAAGAAACAGCTCCTGAAGTGGCAGCAATGCCTTTTTCAAAAAATCCCAAGTTTCTGACCAAAGTTGTCCAACTTAGTGTTCCATTATTTAACATAGTGAAAATATCAAATGCTCAATAACTTATTTGGATTTCCAAATGTAAGGCTGCTCTTTTATCAGTGCTTTTCATTGATCTTATACTGTTGTGTTTATGTTTATTTAGTGCTCTTGAGTGCTTTCAGCTCTCAATCAGGAAACCTCTCAAATAGCAAATCGGATCATGTAAATTGCGATAAAACCCAATGAAACTATAATAAAGGAATCATTTTTAGTCTGGTAAAAATAGGTGGCATGCATAGTTTGCTAGTAAGTGTTTTGGGAATATTTATGTGCTCTGGCTCTATCAAGTAACAAATCAGTAACCTCAATCCCTTGAACCTGCACATTAAAAGGAGTACAGTGTTGATCTTTTAATGCCCTGATAGATGCAATGTGCCATTTCTTGCACCTCTTTCAGACAAATGAGGAGGAATTTAGACGAGAAATAGCTGGATTTTTGCTGCTAAACCTCGCCAAAGTCCGTCTGGACACGTCACCGCATACCCGCCTTTCTTTCTCGTGCCATCTCTCTCCTACACCGCAACTCTCTCTCAAATCAGTCAGTCGGGCCCTGCAGCACAAATGCTGTCAGACCACATCATCTCTACATCCATTAGCTGACTACAAAATCACATCCTTGTAACATTCCCTCTCCGCGAGCTATTACAACTAAATACTCCATTTCTCTCTGTCTTTCTGCAGACTGTAATATTCCCATTTGATTCAGCCTCTCTGCTGCAACTCGATTCCTCAATTTTATCTCCTAGCACTCAAACTACTAACTGCACCCTGCTTCATTGCATCCATACATTAGAGCCAATTACATTCTCTCTCTCTCAACAGCATAACAGTGCATCGTTTCAGTTCACAATCACGTAGCAATAACACAACCCCCCATGTCCCTCTCATTTCACCAGCTTACCTCCTATTTTCTATTTTATTCTCTAAGAGAAGCATTTCTCTTGCTGCTGCCTTTCTCTTCTTTCATCTCAAGCAACATTTGTACTTTCTTGCTCAATAATGCACACAGGGTAAATGTGTTCATAAAGACATTCACACCATGACACACACGCACGCACGCACGCACGCACGCACGCACGCACGCACGCACGCACGCACGCACGCACGCACGCACGCACGCACGCACGCACGCACACACACGCACACACACACACACACACACACACACACACACACTGGCTATGTGCCTGCCTCTTCACTCCTCTCACAGGCTACTGAGAGAGACAGGCGTTGGCCATGAATAGATGAACTGAACAGACCGCGATGCTCTCCTCCCTAATCTCTGAAAAGACAGTCAAGAAAGGGGCACCCTTCTCTCACACTCTCTCTCTCTTTCATTCATTTGTTCGTTTATCCATGTCCTTCCATCGTTCACTCGGGAGGACCGGACAAAGCCGTTAATGGCATTCCCCTTCACGTTCACTTCCCCTCCTCCTCTCCTCCTATCTTCTTTCTCCCGTATTCACCTCTTATTTTCCTTGCCTCCCATTTACTCCTGGCAATTACGCTGACATGCACTTGTCCTCCTCCTCCACTTTCTCTTCTAACATCAGCATTCACAGACTTCCCATACCTTTTTTTATCCTGTTAATGCATATTTGACAGAAAGTATTCAGCAACACTATCAACATGTTCTGCCTCACTTTTGTGTTTTCTTCTTTATGTCTTAAACTCAGTGCATCTTTTCCCCACTGTCCTCATTCCTTGGCTTCTTTTCTGTCACCCAACTTCTATTTTACCTTATCGTGCTCCTAAATTTTCCAATCTATTTACTATTTTTCTATTATGCAATCTCTGTACATCAACATGCATTTTTACCGTGGTTATCCCATTATGATTTTGTTTCCCCAAACTGGTAATCTTGTCTTGAGACTTGTTGCTTTAGCTGTCATCTCTTTTGACACAGTTTGGCATTGGTCCTCCTTTGATCTCTTATCTGCTTATCATCCCCATCAATCTCATCTTTGTAGAGAGGTTTTTGCATTTTTTTCTTCCTCCAAAATTACAAACACAAATTATTTTTTGTATCTTTTAATGCATTTCTAGCCTATCAGAGCCTGTTTTCCCCAAGAGATCTGAATCTGGAATTACTCAAAAATATTTGCCATCCAAATCAACAAATATTTAGATAACATGGTCCACTGCTTCTCTAAATACTCAAACCTTGTGAACAATAAGATTTCCTTTTTACAGTTATGACTCTATGAAAGAAAAGACACATTTTGCCTCCAATGTATCCACTGATTTTGTTAGATAGTTTTAGTTTGGTTCCATGTGAAAAAAGTCAAATTGACTGCTCCGAGCAGCCACTACTGCAGCTTTTGAATAAACTGAAAATGACCATGACAAGACAGATACTTCAGTTGCTCACTGGATAGAGCAAAACTAAATGAAACCATCCTTTCACCAGCAAGAAAGCCAGAAAGACATGATGTCAGGTTGAATGAGGACAAACAACAATGCAGACTGACTTAGATAATGTTATTATCGAAGTTCAAATTCAAATTTTAAACAGGCTTTCTTGGCGTGAAACAGTAATGCCAAAGCACATTGTACAAGGCGGTTTAAACAGGGAGAGCACACCTTTTTAAAAATGCAAAAATGATAGTTATTATTATTAAATGTTAATTATTATAAGTACATTATACGGTTATTATCTAAGTGAAGAACAGCTGTGGATAATCTTCAATTCAGTTTGAAATTATATCTTTCTCCAGTTAAATCATGTCTGCCTTTGCCAGATAACAATGAACAAAGCAAAAATTGTGGGTTGACTTTTCAAGGCTGCTGTATCCTGACTTCACGCCTCATATTAACAACAATAGAAGCCTGTCTTTCCATTGGTGTGGGTGGAGAGACATTATATTCTTCAACTACACCACGTCTGTCCATGATTACACGGCTTTGACTGCAAATACCACAGATTTCCATTGTTCTTCCTGCTTTCCAAGACAAATAGCACTTGAGAGAAAGGTTGTTTTTTTTTAAATGACTTAGCTACAAGTATGAATCTCGTATTTCTTTTCTTCTCCTTTCGTTAGCAGTCCTTTCCCTCCTCCTCCTTCTTCTCCAGAACATGTACTCATCATCCAATTTCCCTCTCCTCCCCTGCCTGTCTGTCTGTCTCCCTTCATTCCTCCCCTTCCTTCTCTGCGTATTTAACTACCATGGCAACAGGTGATGTGGTGGCTCTCACAGGACCATGGCTCGTTGAGTATAACAGTGCAAAGCATGTGTGTGCACAGACCCCCCACACACACACACACACACACACAATCCCACCTTTAATGGGTGAAATCATCCAAAAGTATAGCAAACAAGCCTGTGCAATGAGCAACACAGAGGGAGTGTGAAAGTGAGAGTGAAGAAACTTAGAGGCACAGGAGAGAGGGTCAAATGAAACGATAGAGATGTAGATAGGGAGCCAAGAGTGTGACAATGGAGCTAAATCAGAGATAGCACCCACACATGTCCTCACACTTTCCAAGGCGCCTGTGCATATCCATCTGCTAACCACTTACATATACGCTCTGTTACATTCAGATTAAAACCTGCTATTTCTGGTATTTGAGGAATCAGGAATTAGTATTGCAAACTGATGGTTTTGAAGAAACCATTACATTTGAAACTATAAAATATAATACTTTATCAACACATTCTTTTAAAAATAAAGGTTCATATTTAATTTGAAAAACACCTTGGACAAATTCATTCATACGATGAAACTTCCTGGTGAATGCACTTTCTCTGAGTGCAACTAAACCACACATCTAAGTTACTAATGACAAAAATCAAGACAGCATCACAGTCACAGAGTGAGTTGGATGCTCAGGTTGGGCAATGTTGGGAGGACTTGATAGGAAATGGATGTATACAAGCAGCAGAAATGCACCACATGTGGAACAGCCCAGTAACCTGTGAACATATTCTTCTATTTTACCAAACTATGGACAAATCTTTAAAAACGTGCACATAAACAAAAATGAAATTACTAGCAGGCAATACAGGGTGACAGGTATTGTCAGAGACAGCAATATAAGTAAAATTATGTTCTACAATTAAAACGAAACATGTCTGCAATGCAGTACGACTACTCTCTGCGGTACTGATGTGAATGGTTTAAAACCCCATGTGAGTGTATGCATTTACAAGTGAGCTATTTTGGGAGAGAGTTGCATGCGTCTTGATAAGTGCACAATTAGTAGCACCAGAGCTCTTTATGCTGACACTGGTCCTGCCCTGCAGTATGCTGAAAATGTTAGAGCTGCCTCGTGTTCAGTGGCTTTGCGTGAGAAGGGGATCAATGATGTGTGTTTGTGTGTACGTTGGTGTTAAGTTGGGCTTAACAGTGAGGGTTAAACATCTCTCACCAGACATACACACACAGACACAGTTCCCAGGCTGGGTAATGGGTTCAGATTAAGACTATAAGTCATGGATAACCTATATTTGTGTGTTTTATTAGAGCTCAATACCACAGGGCTCCCACCAATACAACACACAGTCAATACTATACATTGCGCAGATATACAGTATGTTACGTTAGACTTCATACCAACATCTGGAAGAACTGGAGGGAGTGAAAAACAGATGGACCACATCAATATAATCAAAAGCAGGGAGAAAGAAAGACCTCTACTGTCATCGATACATTACTGATAGCAGGATGGGGTGGAGGTTGGATGAAACAGAATTACAATGGCTGAATAGGTGCATAAATGGGCAGTTAATGCAGAACAAAGTGCTCAACAAACTATATGTTATACTTTACTGTGGATATCATTAGTTGATTTGGTTATTAGAATAAGCAATTTACATAAAATAACATAGTAACAATAATTAAAGCAATACATCTGGAAGACAGCATTTGTTGCAAAAACACTCCCGCGCTATCTTTGTGTTTTCATCATGCAGAAAAGTACCGGACAGTACTTACTGCATTCTCAGGACCTGCTCTTGCTTCCAAATGTTCGGACAGAAATTGGGAAAAGGGCTTTTGGGTATTCTGCACCTTTAGCCTAGAATTTGTTGCAAAATGACTTGAAAATCAAGGAGATGGTTTTGCTAAATGTCTAAAATGAAGGAGTTAGAAGTCTACTCTGCTTCCAGAGGACCAGCCACTCTCAGTGACCACAGCAGATATGAGAAAACTCCTCCTAACAGTGAATATAAACAAGGCTACAGGCCCAGACATTACAGCACGTGTACTAAAAACTTGTGCTGATAAGCTTGTTATGTTATAACTGACATTTTTAACATCTCACTCTCACAAGAGACTGTTCCTTCCAGCCTCAAGTGAGCCGTCATTGTTCCTGTACCCAAAAAGTCTGCTGTGTCTAGTCTTAATGACTACTGCCCTGTGGCTCTTACCCCCATCCTGATGAAGTGTTTTGAGAAACTGGTTCTCCAGCACATTAGAGACAACATCCCTGCCAGCCTGGACCCTCACCAGTATGCTTTCAGAACCAACAGATCCACAGAGGACGCCATATCTACTGCTCCTCACTCACTTGGAGAATAAGAACAGCTACATCAGGATGCTGTTTGTTGACTTCAGCTCAACATTCATCACAATCTCTCCCATGAAGCTGATTGGAAAACTTAACACTCTGGGCTTCAGTACAACACTCTGCAGCTGGATACTGGACTTCCTGCAGACCCCAGAGAGTTAGGATTGGCAGTCTCACCTCCTCTTCATTAGTGCTCAACACAGGATCCCCGCGGGGCTGTGTGCTCAGCCCCCTCCTGTTCACACTGTGCACCCATGACTGCACTCCCAGACATCAGGAAAACTCTCGGACGACACCACCATTACTGGTCTTATTACAAACAATGATGAGAGTTTATACCAGGAGGAATCAACAAACCTTGCAGAGCGGTGCAGAGAACAACCTACTGCTCAACGTCAGTAAAACCAAGGAGCTGATTGTTGAGTTTACAAAGACGGAGACAAAGACACACACCCCTGTCTACATCAGTGGAGCTGAGGTGGAGCAGGTGAACAGCTGTAGGTTCCTTGGAGTTACCATCACTGAGAATGTATCTTGGTCATCACACATCACCACCCAGGTTAAAAAAGCACAGAAAAAGCTCTACTTTCTACAGAAACTTACAAAGGCTAAATTTTAGAGCAAGATCCCTATTAACTTCTCCAGAGGAGCAATAGAAAGCATACTGACTGGAAACATCACAAACTGGCATGGTTCATGCACGGCCCAGGACAGGAAGGCTCTAACAGTGGGTGATTAAAACTACCCGTCACTGGTTCCCATCTGCAGAGCATCAGTGACCTCAGTAAAGTAAGGTGTCTGCACAGAGCCTAAAGGACACTTAAAGACAGCAGCCACCCCAGCCAGTCTGTTCACCCTGCTGCCATCTGAGAAAAGATACAGAAGTATCCGCTGCCAAAACACCAGACTACAGAGCAGCTTCTTACCCCAGGCTGTGAGACTCATAAACTCCTCCTTCGACGCCAAAAGATGTAGCAGGATTCAGGATCACCTTTAAATTTAATTTCTTCTTAAACGTAGTTTAAGAAAAATGACAATAAGTTTACTTTGTAACTTTTAGAAGCAGATTCTATATAATGTCATTGTCCTTAGTCTGCCTGGTTGTACAAATGTCCCCCGGAGAATTCCCTTTTGACTGAGTTCTCTTTTAATGCTTAATTTAGTGCTTGTGAATTGTATTTTGTCTCCCTTTGTGTCTCTGCCTGCAATTTTGTGTTTTTTTTTACTGCTGACTGTCTTGGCCAGGTCTCCCTTGAAAAAGAGATTCTTAATCTCAATGGGACCAACCTGGTTAAACAAAGGTTAAATAAAAATACAGCTTTCATGTCCATATTAGGGATGGGCGTGAGTTTGGACAGTTTTCAGTATCCTTTCAGCTAATGATTGCTTTTTCACCTCTTTTTTCTGCTTTGCAAAAGAAAACATATACGTTTTACTAAGAGGGATGTTCTTGGGTTGGGGAATTCAAGCAGCATACACCACTGCTTCAAATGTTTGTGGAAACCTGTGGTATTATAATTTCAGTGGGCTAAAGAACAGTATTTGAGCAATGCAAAATCTCTCCAATTGTTCTTAAAATCTCTCTTTGCTTGGCATTGTAAGAGTGGATAAGCAGCAGTGGCAGCTATGCTGATGGGAACTTTCTGCCAAAAACAAGCACCAGGCAGTGCCTCTGTTCTGTGTATAAATAAATGATTGCTTCATTTGGGCCAGCAGCTTCAATAGATTCTTTCGGAATAAGCAGGATAATCAAGAGTTCGACTGAAACAAACGGGAACTTTTAAACTGAATGAGGACCTGTCTGTCTCTGCCGGAGTGAATAGGGTAATCAGCCTCTTCACATGCACCAAACACACACACAAACACATACATGTAAACCACAGCGCAAACACAACCGAGCCATCGCACGCTCACAAAAACACACTTCTACAAAACCTCATTCTCTCTTTCGTATTCACACACCCACAAAGAAAAAAACACAACAGACCACGCTTAAGGACAATGAGCCTTGAACTCTGCAAATTTGGCACACACTAACTCTCTCTGTTGTGGGGACCTGGTGGCCCCAGGGTGGCCCTACTTGAACAGAGCAGTTTTATTTTGAAGGACAGGACCTCATACTGAGAGAAACACAAACACCGGAGACAGTAGGGTCTAAAGACTTTACACGACCTGTCACTCTGTCAGTATTTCTCTGGGCTTAGTCTCTGACATTCAGTTTCTGTTCAACTGCCCCTTTTTATTCTTTGTCACTTACTCCCTCCTGTCGTTCTTGTGACTCCTGCAGATTATTCTTCCTACTTCTGCATCTCATAAATACTAGCAAAGTCTTCTCTTTTTAATCAAAGTTCAAATTAATAACATTATTCTCTCAATATAATAAACTTAACAAATGAGCTCAAATCTTCCCATAAAGAAAAACAAGCACTTAAAATAGGTATTTTGATGCCTCGGCTGGCAAGTTTATTTCTAATTGTAAATTAAAAAAAAATAAATCTACTTCCATCAACCCTTCTGTCTGGAGTAGGTGGAGTTATAAAACAAGGGTGGTCTTGTGGGATAAGAAAAGCCCTTAAGAGCCTTTCACAGTGATTAAGTGTGTAACTGCCTGCCTGTCAGTTCATCATATGCCACTGCATTGTAGTTTTTTTAACTTTGACTCGGAGCCCACAACAGGTCACATGACTGCAGTAATGTGCCTTAATTATACCATAACCAAATATAAGGAGAAAAAAACACTGTTATATTCATGTATTATTTTAAGAGGCCTACATGACCGTGGGCAAACCACCTTGTGTTTCAGTGTCAAACTCCCTGAAATCTAATGACACCTGATGCTGTTGTTAGACCTTTTTAAAAAGGAGTTTAGAATTTTTTTTCCTCACCCAAAACTATTAGTGAAAATTACTAGAAAAACTGCTTCTAACTTTTCATAATCTTGACAGGGTATCATATTGTTCCAATGAACCATATTAGCATCACATTACTGTCAGATGGCTACTTGTGCACGTAACCAGAGCCCTGCTGAATTAAGGCAGAATGCCTGACTGTGTTTGCATGCACTTACTCAGGTTAGTGCCAGCTTTATTATAACTTGATTACTTAGATGCATGTAAAGAACAACCTCTGACGCATTACTCGAAGTAAGAGAAACACAGTGAATATAGCTCTCTGTCGGTTAAGACTTGTGTCTTGGCCATGTTTAAATTCTTGGCCTGAGCTTTTGTGACAGGAGGGTGATAGAAGTACAGAAAACATAATAACATGCTTGTTAATTAAAAGGTAACACTAACATTAAATAAGTATATATTTACTGGTTTCTGTAGCTGAACAGACAAACACTACGAAAAAATCGGTGCTACCTGTTATCATAGAGCCTATCTCTCACTGTGCTGTCTGTCTGAACGCTGCAATAAATAAAGACAGAAAAAAAACTCATGGGCTGCAGCGTGTATCATTAACAATCTCAAATGTCAGCATTACTTTAAATAACAAAATTGGAAACATTAGGAGAGAAATGTGCTTTCTCATAAGCTGCATGCGAAGGTGTGATTTATAGTAATCAGGTTATAGCAGTGCATGCAAATGAACTAATACATTTCTCACCAAAACTTGATTTCACTCTTGCAGTGGGCCTGTAAACACAGTGACTGACAGCTGTAGATTCGTTCATTCAGGGCTAGGTTTGCTGTCTATTTGCTCTATAAACAGTGTGCTCTATTGTAGCCCAAATGAGCCTTTCTCAAACTGACCGTTAGACCAGGGGCTCTCTAATCTCTTTCACTCCAGGATCCAAATGACAAAAGATTGTGCTGGAATTGTCCGAGCAAACTGAATAAGGTATATTGTCAGCACAGAATACCCTTTTTCTGTGCTTTTTTTAAACGACTGCAAACCACGGTCTCGTTAATTACCACAGTGTTTAATCAACAGCTCTCTGACAACCTTTTAAGCTATTTTTTTTAATGGGGTATTACCATTTTTAAGAATTTTAAGAGAAAATGTTTCCAGGGTTCACAGGCATTTTCATGGATAAAATGTCATAACTTTTCCATGATTTATCAAGGACCCACAATAGAATTGTATATTTTGTTATCCTACTTTGCTCTGCGTTTTTCAAGCATATCAGATTTAAACTCTATTTAAACATAATTTCAGCTCATTGGCATACATGGAGGGAAAGATCGAACGCGGGGAGAAATTGAAGAAATATATATAATGGTAAACAAAACGTTGTCTTACATCAATGCATATTACAGCTATGACATGGCAGTAACTTCAGAAAATAAGTTTGCCGTTTTCCATAACAATTGTATTACAAAAAAAAACAAAATTACATCACTTTTCCAAAGTTTTGAATGATTTTTAAACTCCATGATATTTCAGGCCTGGGAAATCTGATTGTGAAATTCCATGAATTTTCCAGGTTACCCATGACTGTGTGAACCCTGTATTTAAGTAAAGGGGAATGATTTTAAACAATAAAAAATAAGAAATGTGTGGATCTGACAGATTTGCAAGAACACAAAACCAAGTCATTCTCAGATTCCATTATTTTTGCCATATATATGTGAATTACTGCATGAAATGAATTAATCCTCCTTCAGTCAGGAAAATAGTTTGGATATAGCAGATTGTTAGTGGCTGAGAACACCCTGTATCTCACCTCAATTACACCAAAATAAAACTCCAGTGCAGAAAAGTCACATATCTACTCATTAACTCAAGGGGAAACTCCCTGGCCAAGCAGACATCTGGGCCCCAGAGGCCTCAGGGACAGCAAGTCTAGCATGATGCATGCCTTTTTATTTATATATTTAACAAAGAACAATAATGGGCATGCTGATCTGTTCTTTGTAAACAGCCTTGAGATTTATTTGAAAGCACAGTGCATCAATTGAAAAACCCCCTCTTTTCTGCCTTTGTAACTGTAACAGAGTCTCTATACACTGTCATTTTTTAAATTAAATTGCATCACTAACCAATTATACATTAAGAGGCATCTTCAACGTGAAATGACATACAGTGTGTTAGGAAGCATCTGCCATATGCTATTCTAATATAAACTTTGAATATGTCTTTTTAGGGGGCAAAATGCTCTGGAAAATCATCTTCATTTTTTAAAAGAACTCAGCATTAGGTTCAAGGCATGCAGGCAGTTCCTGTCTCTTAGTGCAGAAACACAATCCCAATGATGTCATATGTCTAAATCTCTGTGTCTAATGTGCAGAAAGCTAAAAAAAAAAAAATGTCACAACCTACAGCACATCCTCTGGGAACCATAACATGCAGTGGCAGATGGACAGTATGGGGCATATTCCTACGTGACATGCAAGCACAAAAGCATGCAAGCAGACTTGCACACTAGCACCCGCATGCACATGAACACACACTTATACTGCCAAAGAAATCATTTCACCCGTCATACAACCTCCTATTTTAATTTCATCTCCCTCCTCTTCCACTTTCCCCTCTCATGTTTCAGTCTCACTCACCCTCTTCCCTCAGGTTTAATTGACTATTGTGGCAGATGGGGAAGCGGTTGGTCTGTGGGAGTCAATGTCTTCATTGTAGGACTGAGAGCGAGATTAGCAGCTAGTTAGCAGTAGTGAGAGAAGACAGCTGGCACTATAAACCTCCCCTGTCACTCAAACACACATTCGCACACACACACACACACACACACAAAGTACTAGTGTACAATTAACCCTTAGCTCAGCTCAGCAATTACACACACAAAAAACACTGCTCTGTACCTTGAGCATGTCACTCAAATAAGGCCTAGTATGTTAATCGTGCACACACTTGGGGATAATCCATTTTTGGCTTAGCTTGACATTTAAAAGGAAGATGGCGAAAAGGCACTATTTGCAAAGTCAGCTAAAACTGAGGACTCACTGGGGAGGCACATCTTACTTTTCTAAATAAAGTGGAGTTTAAAAGCGGCTTTATATCCAGGGCTTGTTTATGTCTCAAACCATGATTTGAAAACAACTAAAAACAATAATGACGTAACATGATAGCTCACTAGCATCTGAAAGAAAGCCAAGAAACGAAGCTTTGTCACTGAGGCAGAGCAAACATTCATCATGTGATATGACCCAAAAAGTGACTACAACAGCTGCTGACAATGGCTCCAGTTTCATTAAGGCATCTGAAATATGTCACACTGATTTAACAGCAGTTGTTTATTTCACATTTTTTACAAGTAAAACTCCCAAACACACACACACACACACACACACACACACACACACACAAGCACAAGCTTTAATATTGGCATGCTAATCATATGTGTCTGCAGAATTCATCAAAATATTCTTGAAATTGCATTATGCTCAAGTACAATATCCAATTTGCAAGAGCTGCAATTTTTTGATACAGGTGAACATGAAAATGAAATGCAAAAATTACCGTTCCCACTCATATCTCAATATCTGTCAAAAAATCCCAATATGATTTTTTTTTGCATATAGTGCAATACTAATCCTTACTGACACACCAATCCAGCGGTCAGCCATTGGTCAATGTTGGGCTGTTGGTGAGCGTCTGTCACCCTAGTATTGATGGTGTGGCCCTCGATTCAGCCAGATTTAGCATTTTGATTAGTCAGCAGAGCTCATCAATGAGTGAAATCACTCTGATTGACAGTATAACTCAGTGAACAGGGGGGAATAAGAAGTAAGGAGGGCAGACAAACAAATGTTGAAAAGGCATTGTCAGGTACAATTATGTTTTGAGCCAGTGAACTCTTTAGCAGCAATGGTTCATAATTGTTTGTGTTTTTGTTTGCTAAATATCATTTGTTCTTTCAATATTGGGTTGAAAATGGATTATTATAAATGTTATATTTCATGTATCATTGCCTGGGTAGTGCCCCTTTTCAAGCCCCTGGAGGGTTTTTGACAATCCTCCTTCACAGTATCTCATATTTTGCATTGTGCAATCTTGTACTTACATGTTGAAATACAGAAATAAGAAAAAAGTTGGTAATCTGCTCACCAGCTGACTTGCATCTTGAATCCGTCTTTTCTGTCTTACCATTTCCCATTTTAAATGACAAAACAAAATTATAGCAGCTTGCTGGTATGGAGTTATTTCTTGTCACGCAGGCGCAGAATGTATGTGCTAGTTGGCGACTGGCTGTACTCTTTGTTAAGGTACAACTTTAAAACCAAGACACAGGTGACACTAGTTCTTTGATGTCAGATTGGTGTGTCAGGGCCTTCAGGCTGAATTTGCTGACAAAGAACATCCAGATGTTAGTCCAGCTGGACCATAACTCATATTTTGCAGGAGTACAATTGATACTGTTATAATAAAAGGCACAACAATTTCATCAGCCCAGTCGCAGTTTTCTGGAAAAGAAAAAACTGCCAGAGCAGTAAGATATATGGACACATGGGAATCAGCAAAATTACTCTGCCATCCATCTGAAATCACTTAAGTTACACATTTTCTGTGAATCGGATTTTAGTGCAACATGCCAACTTAAAATAATTTCCTATTGACAATACCTGTCATATGTATATTCAAAATGTATATTGGCTTTCTGTCGAAAGAAAACAAAAGTCAGGCATACCTTGGTTAGGGCTCTACAGTGCAAGAAATTCACGAGCCATTGCGCCTAAAATTGATAGGTTCGAACTAGAAAATAATTTGGGAGCACAATGTGCGAGTAACAGAAACACCTTTTTTAAACTTGTGGGCTTTTCATTGAAAATGACAGATACAGAAAGTGGCGACACTACCTTCAGCCACAGTAACATTATCACACAGTCACGGATGGTAGCGAGTATGCAGCAACATCCCGGTTCAACCCCAGCCTTGGAACTACTGTTGTCAAAAAAATAAATAAATAAATCGAAAATCTAATTCTATTCACTTAAGTAATGGGCGGAAAAAAAGTGGAATCCACACAAAAGGTACCCTTGTTTTAAAACTATTATTTAAAGTAGAGTTACAGCTTCAATTGCACAGTCTCATACCTTCACATAAGCCCATGCACATACATTACATGCACAGATCTGTCAACATGCACACAAGTTGTCATTATGCAGCCACTGTCCCATGAGAGATATTATTGAATTTCCTCCAGGGTTCCCACCAGGACTACCATGACTGGTCAAAGCAGACCAGAGCAGGAAACCTAACAAGGCTCATGTTGCTACTCCACCATCTTCAGAAAGCTGTCTCTTCCATGACAGGAGGGACTGAGGGTGTCAGTTACTTGGCTCCCTCTTCATCTGGGTCAAATCAAGTTCAACAACAGATGCTTTTTACAATCCCTGACACAGCGTGTTTTGACATGACACTGGGGAATCGACTTGATTTGAACATTTGCATGGTCTTTAATGTGCCGAGTGAATCCTGAGACTCAATGACTGTCATCGCCCATTCAAAACACACACAAAGCAAATTCAAAATGCACGGCTGTCAATCGGAAATAAAGCTGTTTTTCTTAAATCCTCTACGGGAACAAAGGAGCGCCAGACAGCAGTGATCCTGACAGTCTCCTGAACTGCATATTTTGACATGAGAAAATGTTAGGAATCCCTTTCTGTGATTAAATATTTAGAGAGTCTTTTGGCTTGATCTTTTGGCTGACATTCATCTGGTTTTGACATGGGAAAATATTAACTCAACATTCACCAAAAATAAAAATCCCTCAAGATTAAACACACAGCATTGCTAAGCCAACATTAGCCTTGTCCAAATTCATCTGCTTTTCAACAGGGGTAATATAATATGCCAACTATGAACAGCTGGAGGCGGATTTAATTCAACTCACTGTATTTGCTATCCTTCCCTGTTCTTCAAAGTGTAAACCACAGTTTATACATATTAGCCAAAAGGACGGTTGAAACTATGCCAATCGGCATGTATAGTGGGCGTGACAGACATCTGAAAAGATGAAGACACATAAAATGTGACAGTCTGGAAATTAAAACATCCCAACCTGACTTTCCCACTAAAACAGGATGGGCCTTGTCTGCAAAAATGAAGTTTATTGTTTGTTTGGAATATATTATCTTTTATCATTTGGAAATTACCAGGTAGTCCAAACACGTTCAATTCGCAAACATAGTGCTATACACAGCCTTTGTTACTAATAAATACCGGCTGCAAACAGGTAATTACAGTCACTGAGCAACACCTTGCTCTGCGCTCTATCTCCCTCTCTGGAGAGCAACAAAAGAGTAGGAAAGAGAGGTAACATGATATAGATGGATGGTGTGTGTCTAGTACTGCACTCAGATAGTGTGTAACACAGCACCCTTTCCCCCTTATTGCTCAAAACTAATGTCCTTAAAAACAAACTACCTGAAAGTATCACTCACATAACCACCTAATTCCTCTCTGATGTAAATTTTCTCCTGCTACTGCCATTAGATTGCCGCTTGCGTCTGCCAGCTACTGATCACATACATGAAAGGTCACGAGTGCCTGAGTGAGCACATACACAGTCGTACTTGGAGCGGTGACATGTAGCGTGAGGCTGGAGCTGTAACATGAGGAGCGTCGAGAGACTATCACCTAATCTCAACTGTTTTGTTGCTCCTGTTAACTCTTTGATATTCCACGCCTGTGTGAAGGCCGCTCCACTCCAAGTGTTGCTCCATGTATCCAATTTGTCGACTATGGCCTACAGATAATGCATTTCGGGGCAATGTTTTATCAAAGCTACCTGTTTCTCTCAGTGTAGAACAGGGCTTCTTCAATGTTTCTGTGCAAACCATCTCTGTACGCAAAAACATTAAGGTGATTTGGTTATGTTTTATGTTTGCAGAAGACGTAAAAAATCTCAGTATATTAGCTAACTATGGTTATTAAAAAAAAGCTCAAATGGGGTGCCCAGTAGCTCAGCTGGTAGAGTGGTCGCCCCATGAACAGAGGCTGTGTCATTGCCGCAGCAGCTGCAGGTCTGATTTACACCTTGACCCTATGCAGCACATCATCCCCTCTTTCTCCCCCTTTTGTTGCTGAAGCTGTCCCATAAAATAAAGGCAAAACGCCCAAAAAAATCCTATCTAAAAAAAAAAGCTCACACTACATGACTGCCAAGTATATAAGATCACACATTTTCCTCAGGTGAATGAATTTAGGTTAGAATATTGAGTGTACAACGTCTTTTGCTGTGATATAAATCATGTATAAACCCTCATAGCCTTTTGCACTGCATGTGAAGTCTTTTTGCCCTTAAAACTGTTTCTTAATTTTAGGCTGACAAATGTACACCTGCCCAAGGACTACAGATGAAGAAGTATCCCCCTGGCTAATTCTGACATATTTACAGTGATGTTTATTAACATTAGGGATGCTCGATAATATTGATACGTCATGAGAATTGGCAGATATTGGCTTTAAAATGAAATATCAGAATTGGCCATCATGCTGATTATCTGCAGATACCACAAACTTATATTTCTTTTAATGACAAAGTGAGCATGCGCAAAACATCAGCCCTAAGTTGAGGTATTGTTCATATTTTGTTCATCCCAATTAATATGAACTGTCCCTAAAAAAAATTTCTTTTTTTTAAATAAAAAATAAATTAAAAAGCATGCATCCCCAACTGACATGCACAAATTAACTTACCTCCATGGCTAGTGCAGCCGTTTGCTGGTCGTAGTGATTCAGTAGATTGGGCATGAAGGTGGTGTTGTAAGGCAGATCCTGGCACATTCTCAGTCTGATGGGCTCACAGCTGAACTCGCTGTGGCTCTCTATGGACTCCATATGAATGGACAGGGCAGGAGTAAACAGGGAGATGAGGAGGAGGAAGACGGGGATGAGGTGGAACGAAAAACCCACAGGAACTTGTCTGTAGTACAATGCAGTGGTTTTTGAAAACCAGTCTTTCATACATCCTCTTCCAACAGGTGCATGCATCTTAATGTTGGACATCTCTCCACAGGGACTTATACTGATGACTTTCATCACGCAGACACCCACTAGATAGCCCTGAAGACATGCAGGAAGTGTTTTTAAAGCGTCTTAACATTAGAAGGGACTGAGTCCATTTTTACTGTCAGTAGTGGAGGCAGAAGTAAGAAATCCACAAGGCGGGTCCACTCTGAGCTGCACATGTGATGGAGTCCCAATTCATCTGCGGGCCATGAATGAAGCTGCTCTTTGTGTCAGTCTAAACGTCCACCAGCCATTGTAGTATCTGCTTTTCTTGCAATGCCTCACAAAAAAAAACCATTATACGGTTTCTCTCCAATCCCTAGTAATCCCCTGGTCAAAGTAAGATCCCCCTTGTTCCATCCTGAAAAATGAAAGCATGTAGCCAAGATAATAGATCCACCATCAGACGTCTGCTGGAGGGCTCCTCCTTGCTGCTGTATTCTTCCACTCTGTTTTTGTCACCTCTCACTCCATTTCCAGCGATGTTTCAAAGACACATTTGATGATGAGTCCACAACCTGTCATTATCCTCCAACTGATTTCCCAGAATCTTCTGGAAAACACAGATCCTGTATTTTACATCTAGTTCCCACACTGGAGAGGATCCATGGAGCAGGTCCTGCAGGTTTAAACACACAAAGAAGAAAGGTCTGATGGTCAAACAAGCAGAGTGGGCTTGCAAAGTTGTGCTGTATCTATAGTATTGTCTCTGATCAGCCACACCCTTGTCTCTATACAAGTCAGGATTAAAATATCTGATTAAATCTGCAGCAGCCCATTAGGGACAGACTGAGACTCTTCAATGTCAAATAATCTTCGTCGGCAGGGTCATACATAGTTCATGCTGCAGTAAAAAAAAACATGTCGAAAGCAAACCACGGTGACCAGTGCCAGTTTCAAGCTGTTGATGTGAACGTTACACCTGCGGATGATCAGACACTCCCCCACTCTCATGTTTGTGTGAGGTTGGCCGGGCAACAGTAGCGTCCCCCTGCGAGGTTTCACACTGTCACTCGGTGTCTTTATGGTTATCCAACATTACAAGGTAAACTTAGAAATAATAATAATAATAATAATAACAATAATAATAATAATAATAATAATAATAATAATAAGCTTGGTCAATGTGATATTGGACGCGCAGAGCAAATATGGGTGTCCTTTAAAAAAATGTTTAAATGTACACCTAATTGCTCTTAAGCGACGCACGAGCTAACTTGCGTGAAATCCAAACAACGCTGACAGCTAGCTAGCGTTTACACTGAATTGATCAGTTGCACTGAACACCGTTTTAACGTACGGTAAACGTTACAGGACGCAGCCTTTTACGTTAGCACTCTGTTGAAGAAACCCTGGCTAGTTTTACATAGCAGAAACCTTTACGTATGTGGGCTTCAGTGGGGCATCTTGAGGCAAGAATCACACACGCTGACACGCACGCGGGAGCATATCAATCTTGTGAGCTGTGTGTGTGTGTGTCACCGCAGCGTCCTCAGCCCAGCGGCGCGCTATTTGTGCACGACTCCGTTAAAGCAACTGCAGTCTCTCTCCGACAAGAATCAATCAAATAAATCACATAGTTTCTGTGTAAGGATACGATTAGAAATGTTTTACCTTGCGTGGAGAATAGCGAGTGGTTCGGGCACTCCTCCTTGGCTCCACCGGCTCCTCTCACTGCAGCACTCCGCTGCTCCTCTGTTTGCAGCTGGTCGCCTGCAGCGTGCAGTGAACACACATCGTGCCCGCGGATTCATCGTGACCGCGCAACAGGGCAAAATTGGCCCCACTGGACGTTGCATGCTGCTGTGGCCACTGAAACTTAAAAACACAATTCTTTACAAAACACCTTTTTATTCTTAATAAAACGTATAACTAGATCTCTCCTTTTTATATTAAATGTAAGAGGAAACGGAGGCATACATTCACAATTTTTGGGAATGAGCCAAGATCTCAAAATTCTGGAGCAATATTGCACAGGAATTAAGCAAATTGTTTTCACTGAAAATAATCAAAGATCCAGGCCTCTTAATGCTGAGCTTGCCATCTAAAACACCGTCTCTGAGTAAATTTGGCTTCAGACTATAAAACAAACTTCTACCCCTGGATAGATGTATCGTAAAACAGTGGATAAGTGACATGCATCCCTCAGTCACGCAGTGGCACCGTGAAACTTCCTACGTCTTACCTTTATAAAGATTAATGGCACGAATGAAGGGGGAGAACCTGGTCACCTTTCATGATGTATCTTGCCTTTTTCAATATACATGGTGGGCTCTGGCCTTCACCTTCATAATGTCATTCAAAATTAACAAGTAGCGACTGAAAAAAGACAAAAAATAACCTAAAAGATACACATAACAACCACAAAAGGATGCATAACAAGAGGAAACACAAAAACACAACAAAATCAATGTGCCTTGCCCCTATGCCCCCGCTTTATATATCTGTTACCAGGAGCCCGCACACTCATAATCCACCCATGGTGCCTGGGAATTTAAAGGCTACCGAGATACCAGGGATTCAGCATCATTCTCAAGGTCATATGATGGCCATTTTGGGATTAAATGGGATTCAACCTGGGACCCCATTAAAGACATGACCGTATCTGTGGCATTAGACAGACTCCCTCCCTCAGGGGCTCGGTGCAACAAGGGACAGCAGTCTTCCTGTGGCAACAATGGGAACCAAAATATAAAGTAGAAAGGCAAAACTAAAATCACAAAAATATCTAAAGGTAACATTATCAAAAATCTTTATTAAAAATCATACATTAAATGCATACTGCTATGAACCCATAAAGCAAATAATGACATGTACAGCACATCCAAATTTGTACAGTTTTAAAAGAATAGGCAATAGATGTTACAAGATACACCACACATATATTAGAGGTTACAGCTAGCCTGAATCGGAGAAAATATGAGTAATGACACTGGATTTGTTTTTATCGAGCTGTCCTGCTCAAGTTATTTCAAGTGCTTAAATTCTTGTTTGGAAACAGCAGTGCAAACACCAGAAGTTTTGGACTATCCATTTTGCCAAACATTTGCTTGATAAGTGCATTCTAAGTCTGCCTTGAATTTACATTTTCAATTTGTATAAAATGTAGGGTTTAAAGTCAGTCAGTTTCAAGAAATCAATGCAAGCCGACTTTGTCACTGACAATCCAAGTCATCAAAATTAATGTAATTTGCTGGATGGTCAATTATTGAAATAAAAAAAATGAATTGTGGTACATTCCTAAATGGACTGCTCTTTGCAAAAACCTCAGATATGGGAGATCCATTACTTCACAGGAAACATTTTCTGCAAGAACCACTTGATAATGAAGTCAGACATTTCAGAAAAGCCATAATTTCTGAAAATGCCAACACATCACTGCAGTATAACACACGCCTTTGCTTGAATTCAGATCATTTGTTTGGACACCACAATAAGCTTGTGTCTATACTCTCACCTCATATTCATCTCATGATTTCAAATATGAGTTTACTGAGTGACATCAACGCCATCCTGACTGAAATGGCCAAACAGATGTGTTGTGATTGTATCAGTCAGCACTAAGTCAATATTTATCCCTTGAAGCCTGAGGATTAGCATTGCGTGCTATGATTCCGTTCCACACAATTGAGCACGGCATTAGATTAACCGTTTCAACGCTGATCTGATCTTCTCTGACGTTGAGTTGTGGGGGGTCACTGCCAGCTGAGGCGGCTGCCCCACATACTGGTTTAACCTCTTAACATGACCCCACTTGACATCACCCACAGTACAGTGGACATGCACAAATGCACTAAATCTAAATATAGCTATGCTGCAATCCAGATTACTTCTAATTCAGGGAATGTTTCCTAAAACATCCTTTTAATACCACGGTGACACTTTTAGCAATCTGAAGTTTAAGTGATGACCTGCTGTAACTCTGGATCCACCCAAAAAAATAATTAAAATTTGCCATTTCAGTTTCCTCATTCTCTTGTCATCTTGCCACTGCATATGTCTTACTAGAAACAAAACCAAAAAATATATATGTAAAACATTAAACATAATTTTTGAGGATATCACAGGGGAGTTTATATACCTTACATAATAAAATTTATTCAATTATAGCACAATGCTGACAAATAAAATGCAGTAAGTGGAAATTTTTTTAAATAAAAATGCACACAATGTAAAAAAAATAAAAAAAACAAAACAAAAACAAAAACATAAATGGTGGTCTGGTCAATGGTTTACCTGCACAATTAAGCCACAGTAGTAATTCTAATGAACATGTCAGCGCTTGTCCAGTTCAATTTGAAGCCAATTACTCAATCTGCACACTACTAAAGATAATTTGATATTTTATAGCAAAGACATTACACAGTTGCAGTGAGCATTAAACATCATTATTTGCGGGCATTAAATCTGTGTTTTAGAAACTGTCCAAAAAGGTAAAATATAAAAAACATTTGAGAACAATAAAATATGTTTTGCTGAAAGCAAGAGTTCATAAAAACAAAAATGTACCTTAATAAATGATCAAAGAAAGTTTCACTAGATATAAAAACCTATTTCCTTCATAAACATTGGTTTACTAAAAGACGTGACATAGCTGGTATATTTGAACCTAAACAGTCATGCATGGATACTGATAATACTACATTTACACCTCTATTCAGCTTCCACACACATATATGCACACATAGTCCTATTATGTGCACAGGAGGATCAGCACTTTGCAATACACCTACTGAAAGAAACATTTGGTGAGTTATTTTGCTGAGTCACTGTAAATTAATTTCCCATTTATGGGTTTCATAATTGTACAGATGACCCGACATTAAAACTACAGTTAGTAACTTTTAAAAAATATAATCTTTAGTCATGTTTGTTGAAACTGTAACTACATACTCACAGTATCATATATGACACATAGAGTTATGAAGGAGAATTATGTCCCCTCTCCTTCTCCTATTCCCACCAATGGCATTTGCTAGAGTAGACTGTGGCTCACTGAAAACAACCAGTCAGAGCTGAGAAGTCTTGAGAGCAGCTGCCAATCACATCTTCATATTGCGAACTGCATGAAACTTTGTGAAACTGTCAAACTAGGCAGCACTGATCAAATATGAATCAAGATTCTGTTACTGCATTGCCCAATTCTCGCCTCAGTGGTTTTCAGAAGCATATTAGTGTACAGTTGAGCTGTAAAATGAGAAGGTTTGTGACCTGGCCCCCATGTTGGATACAGCGGAGCCAAAAAAAAAAACAACAAAAAACACCACCCTCTGGCCGGGTCACAAACTCTCATGTTCCAGCTATCTTTATTCATATTTGATCGGCGCCGTCGAGTTTGACAGTTTGACCACAGTTCACGTGTAGTGATTGACATGATTGACAGCTCAGTTAGAGACTCGTTTCCTTCATTGATGTGTGGTAATGTCAATTTACCAGTTTTTTGCCATGTTTTTTCAAAGATCATCTGTCATGCTTCAGTAAATATGACAAAAAGTTATACAAGTTTATAAACATTACCAATCACAGCTTTAACCCAACTGTATTCAGCTCACAGCTTCACTAAATAAACTGTTTGGTTTATCAATGAAAACAAATAGAGCCGTTTGGTAATTTATCTGTGAATCAGGGTATGTGGCTGTATGATACAGCAAAGCATGGTCCAGCTTCTTAAAACTGATTTCATATATTAACACTCACCTATCTGACTGTAGGGCAAAATCTACTGGTCTCAGGTGCAGCAATGCCATTTGGGATTTTGCTTATCTACAAGGAGTGCTGTCCTTCCTGTTCTCTGCTCTGTTAGGCATCAGGGTTCAAGCGCTGTCCAATCAGGCGTTGGCTGTGGGGAGCGCCCTCAGCTTCCTCCTCCAACTGGGAAAATCAAAAATATAGTTTTTCCTTTTACTTGTAGTGCTATTTCTCAATCTTGATTGTTTTGGTGTGAGTTGCAGAGTGTTGGAGATATCGGCCATACAGATGTTTGCCTTCTCTCCAGTATAATGGAACTAGATGGCATTCGACTTGTCATGCTCAAAGCGCCAAAATAATACACATGGAAAACTCAACAGCAATGTCTCTTTCTAGAAATCACAACTCCGTTACTCAATATAATTTGCAGACCTCGCTGTGAGCAGCCAACTGTATCACCGTGGAGGCGTGCATCTACTCACGAGTGGCAAACTTGTGCTCGTGGCAGCTCGAGATGAGAGCGTTAATGCCATCCTTCTTGTCTGAGCTGTAATGTTAGCTAGCTCGGTGTTGCTAGGTGAGCAAGCAGTAGATGCACGCTTCCTTCTGTACCATGAGCAACAGGGTTTAAATGGTCTTTTGATAACATGAACAGAGAATGACAAACTGTCTGTCTGAGTCAGACAAAGATTCAGACAGACACACCCCTCAACCAAGACCACCCCCACCACCACCACAAAGACACACACACCTGCTCTTTGATGTAGCTGTTACAACAGGGTGCCAGGCCTCTTAGAGCCAAACCAACGATGAAGCACCAGACAGACAGACCAGCCTCAACTGCTGAAAACAAAGCACAAGGGATCCACATCGCCAGGGTGGTATCCTGAGAGACAGGGGATGACGGAAACAAGGAGCAAAAATGCAAAATTAAGTACCACTATGAGGTCGAACATTTCTCCTGTGACACTTTTACAGATTTTTTTGCCTCAAAGGTTGGTGCTTGAATAGTCAGACAGAGGGCAACCTGTAGAGAAACTGAGGTAAAAGTGCAGGAGGATGGAGTGACGTGGAAATGTTGTCGGAAAGTACAGACTCACATAGATTCGTGTTGTATCAAACGGGCATCTGGCACTGACAGGTGACCGAGCATTGATGGGCACCTCTGTGTCATTGCATCCGGTCATCAAACCCTCACCATTATGAGCAATAGTGATACTGATGGCAAAGAGGAGCCCAGTGCAGCATGCTGCTGAAAGCAGGGCGTTCAGAAATGATGCAATGAGAAGTCCTATTTGCTGGAGACACAGAGACAACATTACATGAAATATGAATGAATAATATGAATAATAATAAACATGAATAATTATTGAGTAGACACACAATGAATGACTACAGTGATTATATCAGTAGCTGAAAACAAATTAAAATCTCACCAGTTTTAAAACATGAAGGTTCCTTGACACAACAATGGCAATAATCCCAGTGGCAATGCTCTGCAAGATTCAAATAACAAGATGATTGTTTCAGCTTTGGAGCGGCGTTTATTAAATTATGAGCCATAAATAGTGGCTGGCCCCAAGGATGTGGGGCTGCATTTTTTTATTTGGGTGCCAAGCTAAGAAGACTTTAGACACAAAGGAAGAAATGAAGATGCGTTCCAAATCCCATCATTTTTTTAAAAATTTAAATAGGTGCAGCAGCTGCCCTTACAAAATATGTACTGTTGTATGCAGTATGCACACAATTGAGACATACTACTTAATAACACCACGCCCTGAACTTTGACCCTCTTGCTCATGTATCCGTTACCATGGAGATCAAACAAAACGCGCCAGAAACATAGGTTTACTCCATAAGCCCTGCTGTTGCTACTTTGCAAGTTTAACTTTTAAGTTATGGATGCATACATCATGGATTATGACATTCTAAATTAATTAAATCATCCTAAATATACATTTCTCCATTATTTTATTTTTTTTCATGTTTTGTTTTGTGGTAATCTCTATGTTTATTTTGTTCACTTAAACAAGTTATATTCCTATAATTACCTTTTGACCATTCATCAGTCACTTTTCTGTGCTGTCATTGTGGCCTCTTTCAGCCGTCAATATGCTGTTAATCAGCGGTCATCTGTTTGCAGCTCAGTCGATGTGACATATCTGCCGCTGTGCAGAGGATTGTAGGTCAGAATAGCCAGAAAAGCATTATGGCTTACACAGTGCAAAATCCAACCAGGTGGAGTAGAACATCCTGGTATTTTTGGCACACTGCATTTGGCATACTCAGTCTTTTTTTTTTTGCCATACTATATAGTATGGTAGTATGTATGCTGGAAAACACAGTGAGGCTTACTAATAACAGGATGTAAGAGAGCACCAATGGAAAGCAGTGTTTGTAAGATATATTTTGTAATTAATCTTTATGTTCTGACTATATTACTTGTTAAACTTGTAACATCCTATATAAAGTACATGGTAAGGAGTCCATTTCAAAGACATCTGACATTAACACCATCTCATCATCAGATGCTGCCAGTTTATCTGACACCTTAATGTAATGAAGCCTGCCCTGGAGCAACTAGTAACTGGCTTGAAAAACCAGCTTCTGTAATAGGCAAGTTCAGTCCTGGTTGCTGAGAAAAACACACTTTGAAGCCAACAGTGCAAATCGTTTTTGCTGTTTACTGCAGGTCAATACGTGTTACTCTGATTCACAGACTACAGAATAACACAGTGATCAATTCAACAACAAAGCTCATCAAATCCATGATAGACAGTTCAGATCAGGATTGCTTTGCTTTTTAAAGTTAGAAAATCCTTAAGCCTCTTGGTGCACGCTGCATGTCTGACACTGAAATAAAGGATGAATGTTTGGATTCTTGACTCACCAGCAGGCCAGAGGTGACAGAGATGATGTTGGCAACAGTGTATTGAGTGGTGATGTGCTGACTGGGTGTGGAAATGTGGCGGAGGACATTGCCATGGACAATAGCTCCAAGGATGAAGTTGATATGGCCAACCAGGATTAGAGTCAATCCCTTTTTCATCAGCCTCCTCGGCCCTTTGTCCTTATCTGGATAGCAAATACAAAAAAAAATACAAAAAAATACTTAAATATTATTTTTAGATACAGCTTATAAAAATAATATCTGGAACATTACTTGAGTTATAGTTTGAAACTGATTGGTTAAATGATTTATAATTCTGTGTTACCTTACCTCACCTCGTTCTGGATTAACACCCAACCGATATTGGCTTTTTCAGGGCCAAATTACATGAGCACCAAATCAATCATAATCACTGGACAATATTGTTGAATGCAGATTGAAAAAATAAGCAACTGAATTGTGACTTGTATGAGAAAAGGAACTCAAATCTTAGGCTATATGCCCACAAACATTTAACATTACAACAAATTAATCTGGTGTCATCATACGCATGGCTGCTGATCATTAACCCTTTGAAAACTGCATCAATATCAGTTTTCTTGTGTTGCATTCAGATGCTTTTCATAAGTTTGACATCTGAGCAAATTGGTTTGACTTCTTTTGAAAACATGTAATAAGGGCAATGAACATTTGGCAAAAAATGTCCTGCAAATTGCAAAAGAATACAACAAAAATTACAAAAAAAATGCCTAGAAAGCTAATTATAATAATTATATATTTATCAAATAATTATTATTTTTGCCCATGTCATTTCCTTGTTTGTTTGTTGTTGTTTTTTAATCTATTGAACCTTTTTGAACTAACTTCATGCTAATTTTTGAGGTTATTTCTCATAAGGTTGCTCAGTGGCTTTTTCTTTTGCTCTTGTACGAAATCAGGACAATTTGCCCCGATTTCAAAGGGTTAAAATATCAAGGATATAAAAAGATCAAGTTTCTAATAAATGCATTTATCAACAGTAGGTCGTTTAACCTAGAACACATATTCTTCTACCACTGACTGCTTAGGAATGGATACACATTTGCATAGAAAGGCAGCACTCAGTGAGAGTGTGAGTGAGTGAGTGAGTGAGTGTGTGTGTGTGTGTGTACAGAGTCACAAAGATGTGAGGAAGCAGTAAAAAAAAACGTTTAAATTACTGACCTCGTCTCTCGTCAGTCTCTTTGAACGTTTGAAGCTCGTTTCCTCTAAGCATAAGCCAGAGTAATGACTGCTGTACACGCACTAACACGTCGCAGAGGCCTGTGCTAACTTTTATAAATGAAACCGGATCATTTTGCCTGCAGGCCTGCGGTAAATTACACCCGAGGAGGGAAAACAAGCGTCGGACACGCACGCTGAATGACGTTACTTTTACCGAAAGCAAGGCGGTTTTCAAGTTAAAAATGGCATTAGAGAGTTACTCACCAAAAGTGCACATCCCTCTGCTGGGCTAAACGTTTACCTTCAAATAAATGAATGACAGTTATTTCCGAGCAACTGTTCGACAACACAAAAGCAGAAACTCCAAGGTCCTTGTGTCCACTTCCTGTATGACGTCAGAACACTCACCTGTGAGTTACCTGTGGCTGTCCTCTGGACGCTGAGGGGCGCAGCGGTCATTTCAGATTTATTATGAGCATAGGGCTGCAAGTAACTGTTATTTTCATTGTTGAAAAGGCTCAATTTTGGCATTTCTCCCCTATATTCTAAGAAAAGGATTGTACCTAATAAATGTTTTCTGTCTTACAATCAGTGTACTCCTTCTCGTCAAAGCTGTGTATTTGTCTTTTTAAGGGAAATGACATATGTACAAATACATAACATATTAAAACAGGATGCAGAACTCAAAATGTTAACTGTACCAGTATAATTCTTTGCATATCAGATCATTAATAATATTAAAAGTAAAATAAGAAACCAAAGTATATCATATATCATATATATATATCAAATACTGTATATCAGTATGCAGTTATATTAAATACTTCAACAGCATAACTAAATTCCTGAAATTCAGTTATGGCTTTGGGTTTTGGTGTGCCAAAAAAAAAAAATCTCTGCATCTGAGATTCTGAAAATGGCACTTTCTGCCATTTTTGTTGAAAAGATCGCTTTAGCAATGAATCGGTTATCAAAAGACTTGATTACTTCTCTTTCAATCCAATCAATTAGTTGACTTATCATTGCACATCTACAGGCATCTTTGTTGTATAATTCTCTCAACATGCAAAAATAAATAAATAAATACTACTACTAATAATAATAATTAGTAAAGGATTCTTTTTGACCTGCCAAAAGTAACAAAATGAAGCATTTCACCCATTTATTTGAAAGAATAGTCGTACTTTGCAGAGACTGTCGGGATACACGTCTCAGACACAGTTACTGACGCTGATGTCATTTACAAAATGGAATATGCAAACATAACCAAAAGCTCACATCCTTGAGCAACACTCAGGCTGCCCACCTTGTGTGATTATTTAATAACAAGTTTTAAGACCACCAATAATTTGGGTATTAAAGATAGTACAGAGAGTCAGAGAGAGAGATAAAGTATGTACATGTAAAGTTGCACTGGTGATCACATTGGTTGGTTTTTACCACTCCTCTATACTAGAAGCGGTGTGCTTACATTCTCCTGGCTGATTTTAAAACATGTCTTTGGAATATAGTTCACAAATGCACATACAAAGAGAAGAAAAGTAAGTAAAAAATATAGAAATATGAGTGGCGATGAATGGATTACTATGATCTACTGGTGAGGCGACTGTCTGCAAGCTCATATGGCAGCCTTTAATTAAACTGGTACTGTGATTATAAAACACATAATCTCTGTGGTATAATCTCAATAAAATGCCAGAAAAATGGTTAGACATCGTATCTAATAACATTGTAACAGTTGTTGTCTTTTTCTAGGCATACTGAGTGTTACATTTTCTTTGAAATCTAACTGCCTCTTTAAAGGTACACCATGCAGGACTTTCTTACAATAAAAAATGCAAAGACTCCTAAAAAGTAATCATTCTCAATCATCACTTATGATCCTCTAAATGCGTGTGGCGGTATATTTATCTGCAGAGACTCTGCCCTCTGCCTGTATTTATTCATTTTTGGTGTTTGGGAGGTTTATGGGCGTGTACCCCCACAGCAGTCAGGTGAGGTCAGGGCTTTATAAAAGGTAACCAACAGGTGACAGACCATAAGCAACATCCAAGAGACATAGCGCCAAAAAATAGCAAATATGGCCAGGTGAAATGCCAAACAAAAGTTAATCTGGGTTTGGCTTTTACTTTACTTTTTCCTTTCACTGGCAAGTGTGTTTACAAACAGTAAGCAACGATCCTGCACAGTATACCTTTAAGGTCTTGAACTGTATGAGCTTTCAGACACAGCAGCAAAAGTAGTCCATGAAGAGTTGAGTCAAAATGTCACTAAAAGGCCAAAGGCAACTCTCTGATGTCAAGTACAAGTCTAGACAAGACATGCATGATGTAATGTTTTGTATTCAAGAGCATGTGCACTCTGTGAAGTATAATGTCAACCCGCTGGGTCCCAGTTGAAAACAACAGAAGCAGAAACAAGAGAAGTTGTGAGTTGGCTCAGACTCTCAACAGTGTGGTCTCTGTGCAAAGTCACAGTAAAGAAAAGGGAAATAAGTAGAGAAAATACATACTATACACTGTTTTTAACATAAATAAAAGATGAATCATTAAAGGCCAGGTCCTCTTTCAACAGCATATGGCAGCCGAGTTCAGAACACAAGTCCCACATGAATTAATTTTACAGGTAGAGTAGCATGTGTGAACCCAACAAGCAGCAAATGGTAAAACTATGAATAAAGTGATAAAAATAAACAGAGAAAAGAGGACTTTAAGACATGTGCGTAGGTCCAGCATAAGGCAAACAATACAACAATATATAAAAACAAACACAAATGGAAATTCAGTAACACTGAGTTCACAGTACCTCAAAGTAACCATTATTAAGAGAGAGTTGGCATCATGATATAAATATCCGTTTGGTATTTGTCTATTATGAAGTCAACGGAGAAAGTTTCATTTCTGCCATCCTGTTTTCAAACTAACATAAATTTAATCAGATAGGTGAGCCAAAGAGCCCGGGATGTTCATATATCTAAAGCTCATGTTCATAAAAGGCAAAAAAACGGAAGTCAAATTTGTAAAATTAGAATCCAGAAAGAATGGTTTGGCTTATTTTGAAAAATCATCTTTGGATAAAAATTCTTCCAGTCATCCCTACAAAAGATATAGTTTCAGTCAACAAAAGTGGATCCAATCACTAAAATTTGAGGTACAACTACAGCAAGAGGTGAGTTAAGTGTGTGTTGTGACTCTAATAAAGGTCTGAATCAACCTTGAAGATGTTTTAGACCGTCTCATCCTGACGCAAACAAGCCGGGCTATTCATTATGTAAACACCTCACAGTGAAATAAAACAGTGTTTTGAGCTAAAAGGGGTTTTAACGGTAAAGTTGTAATCAAGTCAGCACTGTCACGATCAAGTCTCTGTTGCAGCATTATTGAGGTTTACCTTTTATTTGAACTAAACAGCCAATGCATTCAAAAGAATGACCGCACATATATGTGCATGATTTGACTTTTACAATAAAATAGTGAACTTTGGAGTCACCAGGACTCTAAAATTGGCTTTATGACAAAGGTTTTGTGCGTTTTTTGGAAGTTTAAAGCCTGATGTGGAGGAAGAATCCCTCCCTTTTGGTAACAGTACCGTCTAAAGCTTAGTAGAAAAGACATTTAAAAAAATCATTAAATATAGTCCACAAAAACAACATGTAACAGAGAGCTTGATTAGGATGAAAAAAGTAACAAAGTCGAGGAAACCGTTGCTAGTGAAGAGCTTGGCTAAATGATTCTTCTAGTAAAGAGGCTATTTTGCTTTGGTCCACCTGTGAAGAGAACACAAACATTTTCAGAAAACCAGGACATAACAGATAACACAGACACAGCCCATCATTAAAGCTGTAAGACACACAGACAAACATATGTAAGTCAGTACAACAGACGAGGTGTAAAACTGCTTTAAGTATCCATAAAATCCATGACGAGAAGCAACTCATTAAGAAAAAAACCTACGTAAACTCTCGCCCACGGAGAGATGAAGCGACTGTATAACATTAACGTGGGTTGGTGAGAGAGTGGGCACAAGAGTCCATATGTAGCAGCAGTGAATGTGCAGCTGTAACGTTAGGCTCTTATAGGGGAAGGTGTGTTTGTGTCGGAGGGTATGTAGGAGAGTAGTCACCTCGCCTTTTAAAGTCAACAGCATTTTCACTGACTTTGGTGCAGAAAAAGCAGAAAATAGCTCACCTACAGTATCACCCACACACCTTTGCCTGCAGCTTAACACACACACACACACACACACACACACACACACACACACACACACACACACACGAATCTCTCTTAAACACACATAACACCTACCTCACTGATTAAGCCCAGCTGCACCAACTCTTCAGCCATCTCTTGAACAGTCTCATCTGAAACACACAGCACAGTTAATAACATACATCACAGACATGTAACACCACTTTCATCATCATCAACTCTACCAGTCATGCACTATCTCTCAAGGAGTTATGCAAGTGCTACAACGCACAGATCTACAGCTAAAAAAAAAGGTCAGGCTTAGGGGTTAAAACCACATTCAGAAAATATGGTCCAGATGCAGTTTTTAAATCCACAGCCCACCTTCAAAACATTAAAGACCATTAAACAGCAGTACTGCTGCTGCTCTTTGAGTCTCTGAACCCCCTTTTTTTTTTGGTAGTGCCGTGTTTATATTCCCGTGGACAAAGTGTAAATTAGGAAGGCTTTTCCGTTTGCACTTTTGGCCACACCAATTCAAACCATGTCGGTTCCAGTGAGTAAATAAGTGATGATGTCCGATCCGTTTAAAAGGACGGAAAATCTAGACTGGGACTCATCTGGCAGAAAAATTAAAAAGCCAACATGTTTCAACCAGCATGGTCTTCAATAGGGCACGATCTGTTAAAACATGTAAGCTTTTCAAATTTTCCTCTTTTGACTTGCTGTTAAAGGCTTAACGATTTAATGGACAGTCATAAACCTTCTCTCCTCTCCTCAATTTTAGAGTGCTGAGAACCTTTCTTTCTGGGCTAATATTTTTTATATATTTACAAATGTTCTAATGAGCCATGTGTTTGTCCTAAAAACCCAATTTACTCCCAGTTCATCAAAAGCTTATCCCCCTTTTAAACTTCTGAACCTAATAATCCGCAGTAGATTACAGTTTAAGATTAAATGTATACGATTTAGGGGGGTTTAGTGGCATCTAGTGGTGAGGAGTGCAGCTTGCAACCATCTTAAACTTTTCCAGGTTTTGGAATTCCTTCAGTGTTCATTATTCAGGAGGTTTTTACAAGGATCCAAATTATCTACAGAGGTCTGCTCCCCTTCAAAACAAACAGACCAGGGGATTGATATCGGTAAAAATACTGAATAAAGCAGTTTCACCATATAAATCACTTGTTCTCCTATGCTGTTTGACATGTTAGAGATAGGCCACCGTCCCAGCACCTGCTAATGCGTGCTAGCTTTTTTGTGCGATAACTGAAGATCCAGACGCTCAGGAGGTTTTTAACTCAGCAGAATTATCCACAGAGGTCTCTTCCTCTCCAAAACAAACTGACCAAGTGATTTAAACCTCTAAAAACACTGAATAAAGCAGTTTCATGTTACAAATCAGTGTTTTTTTCAACAGATGGACTTTCAACAGAAAAATGTGAAAATGGCCTTATCTAGAGCCAGTGTTTGGTTGGCGATCTCTGTGGACGTTTATGTAGAAATAAACGGCTCCTTATAGGGTATTAAAAACACAACAATTCTTATTTTGGGATGATTATAAACTAAAGAAAACATACTTATTACGTTAGATTCAATCTAAGCACATATATCCCCCTAAGTCCTACACACTGAACCTTTATGACTTCTTTCAAGAAAAGGCAAAGATTAATATTCCTACAGCAGCAGCAGCAGCAGCAGCAGTGTCAATAATCCATGTCGCAATGGAGCTGTACAACCTTTTGTTATGTAAAATAACTATAACTGTGCTATTCTTCTGAATGTTTGCATTGCATAAATGAAGGACTCAGTGCCTTTTGTGAAAGTATAAGTCAGTACACTGAAAACTGAACTGTGAAGTATGTATAGTGAACTATACAAAGGACATCAACAGAAGTCTTAACAAAATACATGCAACATTGCACAAAATTTGGAAACGTGCTGGATTTTTACTTGCTTTCGTAACAAACAAGCTCAAAATATCTCAGATAAAAAGTTTCAGAACTTGTGTTGCAACCTTAAAACTTTAGTATAAACATTCACAACCCTCTGTTCAGCCCCTGACCTGTTTTTATATGGATAGTATATCATGCAAGTGTTTTTTTTTTAAACATTTATCTTATAAGTGTGTTTGTTAACTTTTATTTTAGTTACCGCTGAACATGAGACATTGCTTGTGCCCAGTGAGCAGAGGAGTTGTCATGGTCTACCGATTTTTAATAACCCTGCTTGTCAATTATATCAGGAATGTGGACAAGACAAACAAGTGGAGATGAAGTGTCCAAAGACTTTGACATTAAGAACAGAAAAACACTAGCAGCTCACAGCCATATGATGAAAGGACTGATAATGGAGCTGAGTGAGAGGCTTTGGTGCTTGTCTGCAATATGTGGTTTAACATAAAATCATCAACAATATTTGTTGCTGCTTAGTTTTGAGGGGGAAAAAAAGCTTCATTTGTATAAGTTTCTTGTAGAAAATCCATACAAAAGGTCGGGGGAGTGAAATTCAAGTGGCTCAGTTAGCCAGTGACGCTGCACAGTGTTACTTTGGACTTTGGTGTGTTGATAAGGAAAGCTTTGAAGAAAATCCCCCCGTATCAGCAGGAGGGACTGTTTACAAAGAGAACAGGGCGTGTCTATGATGTGTCATTACAGTATGTGATCTATTGATATTAAGGTGCGAGTATGTAAGAGAAGACGTAAGATGGGAGAAACTGTGGGAGGGAGAAAGAGCAGAGAAGATAAAGTCGAGCGAGTAAGTAAATGAGAGACAGGGAGATGAAAGCCTGGGTAGAGATGGTCAGATCTTGACACAGGAGGTGACAGCTGTCAGCTGCAGCCTTTCACAGGCCCGGCATTCCCCACACGCCTGCAACGTTACACATGCCTTCCATACCTGTGAGTGCATGTGCTCATTGGATCATACTGCCTACATTATTATGACCACTGCAACAGTTGCTTTCTCATCCGCCTTCCTTTGCTTCCTACTCATCTGCACAACATGGAGATGCAAATCCTCAATTTCAAATAAAATAATTCAGTAAGTGCAGCATTCAGAATTTGTCAGGGGGATTTTTGTTGTTTTCAAAGACAATGTTTCAGAAACATCTACTCATGCCCACTGGGGTTTTGAGAGCAATTATGACTAATAAAAAAACAACAACTCCAGAATGTAAAAAAAAACAATTAATAAATTGTCCAAAATAGAGGTGCATGGTTTTTGTGACACATAAGCGACAGTTAGTCTCCCTGCCTAAAATAGTCTTGCATAGTGTACTGTATATTGTGACGCCATCCGAGTTTCAAGCTCTCTCTGGAATTTCACTCTCACTTTCCTGCATGCCTCAGTGCACACATATGCAGAGGTACGGCCTATTAAAACACTGTGTGTGGTCAAATCTCAGAGTACAGTGGACTTGGGTATTATGTAACTCATACAGACAAAACACAATCATTTATCATCACCTAAAGTCAAATGTAATCTCCTGTAAACCCAAACCCGAACAATAAACCTCAACTGTCCAGATGTCCTACTTTGGGAGTATTAAAGTCAAAATACCCATGCAAACACACATGTATAACCATATGTCATTCCCTCTCCACTCCCATAGAGAAAATACTGTATGCCAGTGAAACTCAACTTAAGACCCGTGAGCCAAATTTGGCTCACTATAGGGTGCCAGATGGCCGACCGACCATTTTTTAATTCAAAATGAAAAATGAAATTGATTCGCACTGGGCCTTTTTGTGATTTGAATGTAAATAAGGTGCCAGAATGCACAAAGAAAGCATCAAAAAACAGCTTGTTGATTAAAAAAAAAAGAAAGAAAAAAAAAACAGTGGTGGGTCTCCTGTATCTTGTGTCTAGGGGTCTGGGGAATATTCTGAGCCCAGCTTTCTGGTGCGATATTTTTGACACATGTAGAATTGCTTGTATAAGCTGACAAAGTGACACAAAGTAACACACGTCTGAAAGAATGGCCTCTTCTCTTGCCCTAATCTCAACTACACAAGACACACCCTCCAACAAGATCAAATGATCCTCTAACTCAGGGGTGTCCTAACATTTTTGAATGGGGGCCAGATTAGATTATGTGAAAAATACCTGGGGTTCAGCTGCTTCTTACATCATGTTTTTTTCACGTTTTTTTATGTTTTACGTCATGAAAATGAGCAAAACCCAACTGTTGTCTCTTACAGTGAAAAAGCATTGTACTTTTCACCGCTCGCTGTTAACTTCACTCTTGTTTGCTGCATTTGTTAGCTTGTTTAACATCTATTTATGAAAACATCAGTTCCACCTGCATAAGTCCTTCTTGGTGCAAGTCTACAAACTGTATGATAGTCCTGCCATTTGAGGTGAACAGAAAAAATGCAAAGTGAGCTTGCTTAATAAGACCCTTTAAAATAAGTCCGCAGGCCACAATTGGCCCCAAAGCAGGATTTTGGACATGCTTGCTCCAAGTGCAGAAGACTGTTCCTTATTACTTAAAAATATTCGCCCCTATTTTGTGGTTTAGCACCTAATGGGGTACTCAAATCAATGCTCCAGCTCACCTCTAATGTATCTGACTGTGAACTCCTCAACACATCAGTATTGAGATGACTAAATTATTGACTGTATCTTGAGGCTCACAGTGTGATTAAAAGTCAGTGTGTGATAGAAGATGTGGTCTTACGAGGTAACATGTCACAGCTTAGATGTCTATTCAGTTTATCCTCCAGCTTCAGCAGTAATGTTAGCTAAAGGGAAAGACAGACAAAATTATTCTCACACTTCCATATGGATGATAAATAACAAATTGTTGGAATAAAATAATGTTGATGGTCCATGAGCGAACCCTTTATGTTGCATTTTCAATTAATTAAACAATAAATTATCAACCTGTATATATTTTTGCAGAGACTTACATGATATTTTGCCCCCTCCTCGACAAATTCAATGTTACACTGCATATGAGTGACCTGCAGAGGAAGAAGTATGGGAATCTGGATAAATCACAACAAGTGCTAAGAGTTCAGAACAGCAAAACAAATGCACAGTATACATCTTTTTTAATGACTGATCATGTAAATTAAGAATAAAATGTCACTATTGTGTCTTCCTTTTGTAATATGCATTGTAAACTGTAGTACACACCCGCCGTGTCTCGAGCTCTGTGGGTTCAGGGGTGGGAGATTTGACCAAGGGGACAACAACAGGAGATTTGGTAGTCTCCTGTTGAGGTTGCTGAGGACAGGGCAAACCGAATGCCGTCAATGGATAAATACCGTTCCTTTTCCAAGAAAGAAGGCAGAGAAAGTGAAAGGGAAAAGAGAGAAGAGTGAGAAAAAGATAGCCAGGGGGCCAAACGTGTTTTTTTTTTTAAATCTTTGTTTCTCTTTGAATTCAGTCAAAACTTGCATAACCCTAATTACAAATTACAAATGTGTACAACAAAGTAACATGTTAATTACTACTATCAAAAATTAAGAATTCCTTTCAATGTATCCAATTCGTGGTCCACTTTTGGTGAATTCAGTTCTTTGGCCCTGATTTTATCTTATACACAGAGGTCTTAAAACATGACCAGAGAAAAAATGCAAAATACAGACATACTGGACTGGCTGCACAGCAACGTGGCCAAAAAGCATGTGATTTGTTTATTGTTCAATTCAGTATCAAATCTATGAAAATCCAGGATTAATGTTTCAGAAGTGTGGTATATGATATTTTGATTATATCATATTTTGAAAGCTAATTGAAGACACATGAATACTCAGATGGTCCTGTACTGCCCCCATGTGGACGGATTGCATTTATCTTAAGGGCTTTAGGAAACAGAGAGTACATCTGAGCCTGCTCAGACTCTGGCTTCACAACAATATCCCTCCTCAACTGCTCTATCCTTGACCACTTCACCTGCAAAACCAATCGAGATCCACCGTGTTGAAAGGACATACCAATTCCCTAAATGCACTCTGAAGATTGAGGATTGAGGATCTAGGATGGAGGATCGAGCAGGGATTTCTGAGGAGCCATGACCGAGAATACACAAGGGCAGCCTTCACAGAAGTCTTTAACTGGTCAACACAGCCCCTTGTTGGAAATCAGTTATTGACTGGATGCTGAAGTGTTACATCACAACATCACCTGAGTGTAATATTTAACAAATTAAACTGTGTATCACTTCAGAGTTTTATATTTTGTTTTCTGATAAACATGAAACATGGATACAAATAACGTAATGGGTTGAACCTTCGAGCCTCTCTGTGTTGTGCTTCTTACCTCACATCCTCCAGGAATTTATCGAGCTCCAAGGCAGGAAACTGTGAAAGCCTACAGAAAAAATAAATAAATGAGATACAACAGTTTGATGTCTTCACATCACTGAAATTTAAAATACCAACAAACTCAAAAAATCAGTGAGGATTTACATATGAGTAATGAAAAACACAATATGTTGAACATATACCAACAAATGATATCAGTAAGATGAGACACAAGATTTGACTTGACTTGTTTTAACAAAATATTTACATTTTTTAGATATTCAGAAGTTAAGAGTTTGTGTTTTGAAAAAATGATTGGGTGATTTCTGGTGCAATAAGTGCAAATCTGGAAACCTACTTGGACGTTGCAGACCTGAGGAGGCTATCGCATGAGGCAGCTATCATAGAGGGGCTTGTCCAAAAATATAATAAAATTCAAGGATTGGATTCAATGATTATGCTATCGATGACAGTTGGGTGATTAAAAAAAGCAGCATGCAAGGTCTGTAGCTCAAAAACCAGTGAAACGACCACCACAACACCCAACTTCATCCATCACTAAAAACCCCACAAAGAAAGGAACATGAATGTGTCTTTTTTTAAACAGTTTCAACAGATCCGCAGAATTTCATGACTTGCTAGACCTGACCGATGACATGTCTTGCTCAACTGAAAGCAGAAACTAAACTAGACGCGCTTTAATGTCACTTCAGTAACTTGAGACTTGCTCGTGACTTTCACATGGTTGACTTCCTCCCACCTCTGCATTAGATTAATAAATATCTTTTTAAACATATTCAAAGTAAAAGACTAATATCAATGGTGTTGTTGCTATGAAAAAGAATACCTCTTTCTGAATTACGACTGTTATGATTTGCGGTCTTTGTCTCTGACACAAAAACAATAAATGAGGGTACCAGCTTCCGGCACTTACTTCAGCTGAACGTCCTCTTTCGTCTCAGCGATGACGAGATTGGGGTCCAAGTTTTTAGTAATCTCCTCCAGGGCATTCTCAGGAATCATGTCTGAATAATTTTAAAATCATTAAGCACTGATCAGATCATGCTGACGGTTAAATCCTGGATACATCCCGTTACACATGCAGTCAACAGAAATGTCTCTTTCCAGAAACGACCTAGTTACTCAAGATAATCCACAGACCTTGCTGTGAGCAGTTTTATGTAGGAACTATTTTCTTTCTATTGAACTACACCCGCCAACCGTACAAAAGCTTAGAAGAAAGTGTGCATCTACAGCTAGTCCACCTACGTAGCACCACTGAACTTGCTAACGTTGCAGCCTCAGCCGAGGGGGACACCATTAATGTTTACCCCTGCACAAGCCTCTGATCCATGAGTAGATGTGTGCTTCCTTCTGCGCTGTGATACGAGTGTTATCACAAACTGCTAACAACAGCTGTGGATTATCTGGTGTAACTGAGACGTAATTTCTGGAAAGAGACACGGAAACTCACACCAAAACAGTCTAGATTGATTAGTAGCACTACAGGTAAGAGGAAACTTCTTTTTTTTTTAATTTTGGGGTGAAATGTCCCTCTAAGCCTGCAGGATATTTGACTTTCTTAACCAGTTAGTCGTATTTGTCTACATACTTCTCGTAGCTGTGAGGCCAGTATGATCCCTTCTACATTACGCGTAACAATCCCATCCATTGTTAACAGAAAATTGTGATTAGTGGAGATTTAATGCATATTGGTTGAGCTGAACCTCTTCCTAATGAGCAAGCTCATGAGTTTTGACTCTAGCTAAAGTCACTCAGTCTTCTTCTTAACATTTTCATCCTGAATAAAGCAAATCAACATCTGTGACTAAATCTGTGATTCTGTGTCTTTTGTATGTTTGTGTTAAAGACTCACGGTGGTGGCTGACAATACAGTGTGCAGCCAGCAGTTTTAGCAGCGGTACTTCAAACAGAGCTTGGTTAAACAGCAGCTCTCTGGCTGTCGGCCTCGTACTGGGATCACACTCGAGGCACTTCTGGATTAACTCCTACAAAAACAAAATCTGGGTCACACACTTCATGACAAATGTCGCGTAAGGCTAGGACACGTTAATGCACACGCAGCTGGTATGATCTTTCAAGACACTCATCTCACCCTCTGCAGTGGGTCCTCTAGTAATTGAATGGCATTGTTAATGGCCTCCTGCGAAACAAAAGAGGACTCTCCGTTCCCCTGGATTTCCAAGAGTGCCATCTGCAACACACCAAAACACGTGTTAACATACTGCTTTAAGAAAGGGCTCAGGCCATTCAATCACGTATCGTGGGTGCAATCTCACCTCTAAGGCACACATGCCAAATGAGTAGATGTCTACACCTGTGGTGACATCATCATCAGCTACAATGAAAGAGGGAATAAAAACAAAAAGGTGCACAGATATTATATCACAGAGCTAAATGTGTATCAAAAATTGGCATCAAATGCTTGGCCAGTTTCTTTGTCTTGTTTAATTTTTCTCTGATAAGATATTTTCTCAATTTTAGGTTATTTTATTTGGACAAAGCTTTTGCTCTGATGTTAAGACAACTTTAAAAAAAACATTTACATGCATACTAATATTCCACTATTATTCCAAATATGTTAACATTCTGAAACTGATAAGAGTCATGCAAACAGCATATTGCGTTTAAATATTCTGAATTACGCCTTATTCCAAATGTAGCATTTTCTGATTCAGATATGTGGGATATCTGTATTCAGTATTATTCTGCTTTTGGAGCATTTTTTCAAAATGAATACAATACATTCAGAATATGTGTCTCCGTCATACCACTGTTTGCGCAACACGGCCTATTGGCTGTTTACCATCGGCTTTGTTCATTGTCACTGATGCGTTATACAAGGTCCAGCTAGCCAAAAATTTGCAAGCCAGGCGTAAAAATTCATGTCAAAAGGAAAGCACGCATTTCTGAAGACACGTAACTCTATTTAAACATCGTGAAAGACTCAGATAGCAACATGTTTTTGGATACGTGAAAATGTCGAAATGCCGACCTTTTCAATGGGGTGGCTGAAGGAATGAAAGAGGGAGGCTGTGTTTGCACGGTCGAGCAAGTCTGCCATCGGTGGAAAACAAAGAGGCAAAATGGCATAAAAGGTCCAGCCATTCCACTTTCCCATATTTTGACATAGCAGACATGTCGGGGCATGTAAATCATAGAATGCATAGCTGCATATAAACAGGAATATTAGTGTAACATTCATGTTCATTAGCCATGGAAACAGCTTAGTAAGAATACTGTCTTTTTCGTAAATAAGGGCAAAAATCTGACATTTTCTGCATGTAAATGTAGTCACTGCAATAATAAGTTCAATAAAAAAAATGGTTTTGTGGAAAATCATATTTAAAAAAACATATTCATCAAACTAAGAAATTGCACAATACCATGTCCTGCTTCTACTGTGTTATTTCAATGTATGATGTAATTTTGTAAGAAACCACACACTTCAAATTTACAACGTTATGACATCTCTGTAATATATCTGTATCATTCATTTTACTCTGAAGCTTTAGAAAACTGTCAATACTAGTACCAACAGAAAAAACAATGAAGTATCATTTTGGTCATGTCTACCTCCATATTCTGGGGCAAAGAAGTGCAAGTTCTTCTGTTCCTCATGACACGTCTTCACGTTGTTGTTGATGGTGTCTGGGGCAACTGCAGATGAGAAGAGAAAAAAGAAGATATGTAGAAGTAGGATCGAGAACAGTGAGAGAAGTGAGGAACATCAGACGCAGACGGATAAAGTACAGACAGAAAGTTTGTGATAAAGGCAGAAAAAAAGAGGCAGGGAAAAAAGACAGAACATCAATATTACCGACAAGTCTCCTTATGAAATGTCTTATAGAGCTTTTATATGTACACATGATCTCGCCCAAATTGTTAATAGCTCTTAAATTTCTTCTTTTTTTTTTTTAATCTGAACAACAGGGGAAAATGAACTGTCTGTATTACAGTATGTTTTGTACCATAAAATGCTGTCCCAGAAAATAAAGAATTTCAAAAAAATAACATCAGCATTACCTTAACACAGTAAATATAATACAGTGTGGACCGTTAGAGGCTGATCTTTAGCAGATACAACAGCACGAGAGGTGAACAAAGTGTAGTGAAGCTTTTGTGGCTGGACTTGAGTCACTGCAGTGTGTTTACACACATAACAACACTGGCACTGTGAAATCATGGATAATCACTAACATTTAAATCTATAATTCAGTATCATTTGACTCCATCAGCGACTGTGTTGCTCCACTACTGAACCCTCTAGGACGAAACCTGCGAAACTCTATACCTGATCCGATTTTGATGAGCCCGTTGTGCTGGATGAAGATGGTGTCACAGGTCAGGTTGCCATGGATGATGGGAGGGTCACACGAATGAAGATAACTGCAGTACAGAAGAAAAACAACCACAAATACAAACTTTATCAGAAAGGGGTGGATTGTTTTCTGTGTGAGTGCATTTTTCTGAGTGATCATATTGAATTTTACATGATGCCTGAAAAGGTGAAACCAACCTGAGAGCAGACAGGATCTGTGTGCACCATCTCTTCCAAGCCTGTAGGACCACACACCTTATCAGAGCACTTTCTAGCTGCTTATGATGCGATTTAACTTTACTCTGAACTGCTACACAGTGTATTTTCTAATTATTTATTTTTCTTGCCAACTGCCAAATGTGAATTACTGTGTTAACGAAATTATTGGTCCTGGCTTTGGAAAGCCCATCTGATCCATGCTGTGATAAAGTGTCACTTTTCACAAGATGCACACATTATGTACAGCAAGACTTTCATATGCCATTATTCTAAAGTGGTACATTTAAATACATTCAGCTATTACCTTTTCATTCATGGTTTTGTGATTCTTCTTCGTTTTCTTTAGAAACTGCTTCAAGCTTCCCGATGACATATATTCTGTAATGAAAATCACCTGAGGGAGAAGAAGAAATTAGGGGAAAATGTCTTGGGCAAACATCATGGCAATATAAATAAAAAGGTGCATTTTTTAAATGACTAATTTAAATATAAAAACAGACAAAAGATTCAATAATAGGCCTGTGTAGCCAATTCTAAGTCAACCAAATAATGTTTTGCCAGATCTGAGACTCACCCTGGCCCGATTCTCCTTCGTGTCGGCCCAGTACTTATGAAATTTAACAATGTTTGCGTGTTCCAGATGGATGAGGTTATCGAATACGGCCTTCACTTTCTCCTAAACACACAGAAAAACAAACAATACTATATAATAATAACTAACTATTAAGACATTTAACTTTTGCACTGACTCTTCTGAGCCAGACTGTTAAGTAATATATCTAAAGAACTATCCATGTGAACAAACTGTAAAGTAATGTCTAAGAAAATGACCTTCTGGTCATTTTCTTAGACACCAAAGGGTGTCAAACTGTTGTCTCACTATGGAAGTAATCAAATACAAAATACATGATTGCATTTTTTTTAAGCAAAAGTCAGACACTATCTTGTTAAAGCTTCTCCAGTGTGAAGATTTAATGTTTTTCTTTGTCATATATGACAGCTGTGACAACCCTCCTCCCAATCCCGAGAAGACTCTGTTGCTGGTTCTTGTCTGGTTGGGTTGCAGGAGCTAAAAGGAGGTTCTTCGGTTGAATGAGCCACACCTGGGCCTTGTGCGTGCACTGCTATAAATACCTCCCTACTTTGGCAGCCTCTCTCTCTCACTCTCATTCCAATGTTATATTCAATAGGCTTTATTGGCATGACATTTGATATACGTTGCCAAAGCACAATTGCAACTAAAGACAGTCTCTCTCTTTCTGTATATTGTTTTGTATGTTTAATTTCATTATTTCTTAATGTGAATTTGTTTCTCAGAGAGCTGGATCAGTTTTGAAAGATTAATATGTTGGTCTTTTTCATATTTATAGTTAGTACTTATGTCTGACTAAATTTGTGGAAGATGTCAATGCTTTTGCTGTAGGCCCTCTCTGGAGGGAGATATAAGAAGAGTCACACCGGGGGCTGTGGACTTCTGTAGTTGTTCTCTCTCTGTCTCTGTCTCTCTCTCTCTCTGTCTCTGTCTCTCTCTTATACATGCCTGTTATAACTGATTTATTGATGTTACATGTTGTAGTAATTAACTTGTATTTTTGGAAATAAGTTATTGTTTTCAGTTGCCAGCCTGCTGGGTCTTCTGTTGTAGCTTTTGAGCTAGGCAATGTCATAGTAAAATAAATATCATTGGGTTTTAAACTGCTGGTCAGACAAATCAAGATATTAGAAGATGTCACTTAAACTTTTTTCACTTCTTTTAAACACATTGTGATAAAAGGACAAGAGGGGATTTAAAAAATAAATAAATAACATAAGAAGAAAAGTTTCCTTTGACATAACTTGATACTTAAACATATTGTAAAGAAGCTCATTTTAAAGTCCAATGTGTAAGATTTAGGAGCATTTTTTGGCAGAAATAGTATAGAATATTCATAACTATGTTACTATTGGAAACTATTAGTACTATTTCTACTTTTTGCTTATAATCACCTGAAAATAAGAATCTTTGTGTTTTCATTATCTTATAATGAGCCATGTTTATCTACCTCCATACAGAGCAAGTCCTCTTCCACAGAGATTAGCATTTTGTTTCTACAGAGGCCCAGAATGGAAAAGTCAAACACTGCCTGGGGACATTAGTGACGTTCAGCCATAGCAGTTCTCCTACACAATTGGGACACAAAAGTTTTTGCTACCTCACTACTAGATTTCCCTAAATCACACTACTTTAAATACCAGCCACAATACATCATTGACTGTCAAAGTTCATGCTCTTTAACATATGTCAGTTTGGGTTTTTTTTTTTTTAATTAAAGTGAGATGATGGATCTGCGGGGCAGAAAACCTTTTAAATTTCTTGATGCTGTTTTTTTTCCCATTGTGTCATTCTCATTACAATGACTTTTTTGTCTATATTGTAGTGAAAGAAATTTTACCCCATTGATGTTAAATACTTTTGTCCTATATGTGTGCATCAACCACTGAGGCACAAAAAGATCTGTGGAAAAAGAGTGTTCTGTTTCCTTCTTTACACTTGGAGCTGATATCATCCCGACCACACCTTCGTGAGTGTCTGTAACTGTTTTATTGGTACATTGCGACACTGGCGTGCCTCACCTCCAGCAGTTTGAAGTTCTTTCTTTCTGAGATCATGACTTCATTCCAGACTACCTCCACCCCTTCCTCTGTGTCCATGGCCAAGTACGCAGCATCTATCCCAGGAACATTACGCTGATTCACCTGCAATAAGAGTGAACAAAAAACAACTGATGAGGATATATCTTTAACAGTGAAATAATTAAACAAAACTATTGAAAACCATACATTTACTGCCATGTTTTACATGCCCTGTTTCAGCTGACTTGGTGAAGAAATAGTTGTGCTTATCATACCTGCTGCAAATTATTATGGAATAAAGACACACCATCTTAATTATAAATGGCTCCCATCAGAAAAACTAAAATTAAGAAAAGAATTACTGAACACGATCATCTGCTAAAGATCAAATGTGAGGAGCAATCCCCTTTTTTGCCGTAGTAAAATCCATTGATAGGATAACACACAGGCTCAACAGGGTGATGACAAAAGCAGACAAATAGATTTTGACTCATTGGCTTGATACCGATATATAATTAACTTTCGCACATGACTGTTTATGCTGTCATACATTTATTTCAAACTAGAAGTAAGTGATATGATGTGTGGGATAAAATTAGAAAATATTGGCCCAACAAGTGTCACTTAAATGTACAAACTCACTTAAATAAACAGTTAATACTTTGTACATCATTTCACTTGGTACTATCACAGGGTGTCTACAGGTGTTTGATACTTAAAGTGAACGTTTTTTAAGATCTTCTAGGATATTTTTTAACCATAGTAATGACTTCTTTTGGACAAATCATATTTTTCCTCTTCCAAGCATAGCAATTATGTATATAGGTATATAAGCGGGTAGGTTTTATGTAATCCAAACCATTTCAAACATCTTGACTGGAAAAATCTGATTTTTAGAAAAGGTTTTTAATGTGTCCCTTTCATTTATATGTGTAGCTGTGACAGAGAGATTAAGTATTTGAACATGACATTACTGTTTCCTGTGATGTTTAACAACTAATCAAAGCGCTTGATGCAAAGTACTTCAAAAAGAAGACAAAAGATTTGATTCATTTGATAATTTTTCTAAGAAAAGATGTTAAAAAGAGCAGATTAGGAATATGTTTATTAGAGCGAGATAGGTAAATGTATATTTTCCAAAAAGATTGGTTCAAATATAAAGTAAAAAGACAGACTAGCTTTTGAGATTTGTAGCATCAGAATTGTGGACTTAAACGCATAAGAGCTTAACTCAGTTTGACAAAAAAAATTAAACAAAAGGTGGATAAATTAATTAATTGACTTTTAAGGCCTTTTATTTAGAACATTAAAATTAAGACAGAAACTCTACATCCAAGCACAGTATCCTGGGTGGACTTACCTCCTCTCTGCGTTTCTGCCAGCGGCCACAGGGACTCTCCTCCAGGATTTCTGACTCATCTTCACTCTCATCCTCATCCTCAGTTGCTGTGGTGGAGGGAGCTTGTACAGAGGCTACAGGCGACGACACAAATGCACCAGCTTCTACCTGTTGAATATTACTGGACATGTGTCCCGCTGTGGACTCTGACTGGTTCCCCTCTGCACCTGGAGCCTCTGTCTCCTGTGCCTCCGACATCTTGACAAAACTGCTCCTGGGCTGCAACAAGTGATAGGAAGCCTCTCAGCTGAAATCTCCTCTCTCTGTTTGTCACACATCCATTTACCTCTCTGGCCTGGCACGGGATAACATTAGAGCTCAAAGAGGGAGGGCTGTGAACAAATGACATATATAAAGGTTTAGAAGTTTTTTAAAAACAACTATTTCAATTAGATTTTGTTATACTGCGGGGTACAGCAAAAACAAAAGCAACTAAGGTACAATACAGATCATTCATAGCAAGGTATCATCTTAATAAAACTGCTGAGACAGGACATCACATTGAGTGTTTCTTAAGTCTAAAATAAATAATCAGGGAGTGAAATTGCTACCTATACAATTATTGATGATCCAAACTATAAAAAAGAGAGAAAAGCAAATGGAAATATACACAATTATGGTGTCATTAAAGCATTAAGACAAGCAAACTTCTGCACCCTTCTCATCTAGTAGATAATTCATAAAACGCCCCCATATCTTCACAAAGGTGTAATATTTAGCCTTACTTATAAGTGTAAGTTTTTCATGGGCAATATAATGCGACAGACCTGCAAGCCAGGGTTGTAAGCTCGGTCTGGTAGGAGATTTCCAGGATTTGGATATGGTGTGTTTTGCTTGTACTAAACAGTATATAGTCATTTTCTTATCTGCCTTGCTTAGTTTACAATTTACAGGAAAAATACAAAAGATACATACTTTAGGGCGTACAATTAACGTTACGCTTGTGGCATGTGACAACGGTTTGTAACATTTAGCATGTATCATTTTTTCGAAGTCGTGACTTACTTTATCACTTAATTTAATTACCCACTTGGAGACAAACTTATGTCGCAGGCTTTACTGTTAGCGTGGACTCGGAGACAAATCACTGTTACGGGACACAGAGACATCAGTCAGCCAAATCAGAGAAGTTACTGTAGCTAATTTAGCTAGTTCAGCCTCTGCTAACTTTTCCCCGGCTAACAAGCTAATGAAAGGTAAATATACACATTGGTTAGCAGACATAAAGTTGAGTAGCAATAAAAATCTTACCGCGTAACAGAAAACTACCACCGCACCAACAAGCAGCGGGTTACATATTGTTAAAAAGCAGAGGAACAGCAGTTTTTAGACAAAATGCTGGCCACTTCGTCATGAGGTGTGTTGATGTGTTTCAGGTCTCTCTCTGTCTGAGCAGGAGTGGGCGGGGAGGTCAGCTGTTGGAGAGCGCGAGGTTGCGCACTAAAAACGCAGTGGTGTAGAGATCGGCAAAATGAGTATAAAGTTTGACAAATATTACAATGAATACAATGTTATAAATGACCATATACTAGAGAGATATATTATTGTATTCAAAAATGTTCTAACTTTACTGGCTTACTGATATTTGAAGTGAATTTACACATTACAAAATTACACACATATACTATTACACCCCATTAAAATTATTTACAATGGGCCTGATACTTAATTAGTTATTTAGAAAAACGTCATTCACAGTCTAGAATAAAGTGGATCTCTACGTGCGTAAATGGAGTAACTGGGACGCCCACATTAAGGGTGGTTTGCACGTAAACTCCCTGATCCCCTTTTTATTTTGTGTACCACTGTAAAATACTTATCCCTCTAAGGTTTTCCCTTTTTCAGTGTTTTGTTTTGTTTACATGTGTTTTGTTTGTTATTCATCAAAATTAGTTAGTTTTGTAATTTATGTTGTTTATGTTACTGGCTTTGTGATTATTATGTATAATTCAATGCTCTATACTTTAAAGGGTTTGTCCCTTAGCACTGTTATGCAATGTCCTTTTTTAATGTTCCCAGCCTACATTGTATCTTCTGTATTTCATTCTATGAAAAATAATGCCGACTATAATTATATGTATAAAAAAGGGATCTGATACACAATAGAAATTGTTCTAAATGTAATGATGCAATGGGTACAATCTTGCGTGCTATGTGGAAATTCCCTGTGGTTCTTCCCTTTTGGAAAGAGGTGTTGGTGAAACTTGGTGACTGAGCAGCTCAGCTCTTACCACACTCCTCACAGTCTTCTTGTGAATAAAACAATTTTGTCCCTGGGTGTCACTATAGCACAGTGTGGTTTATTGGTAAATGGTTTCATTACTGCAGAAAGAGTTGTGTTGAGGAACTGGAAAAATATAGAAAAAAAACCCCAGAATTCACCGAATGGATGAGGTCTATACTTATGACAGAGTCTGCCTCTTTTGAATACTTATTGGCTCAGATGAGTAATACAAAAGGGAAATTTTCTAAAGTCTGGGATAATTACTTTCTACTTATTAAGAGCTCATGACATTTAAGTATATATGGGTGCATGTGTGAAACATTTGTGTCATTATAGACCGTCTTTCTGTTCTTGTTTTGTTTGTTGTTTTATAAGTCATATGATTTCTGTGAATGATATCTGATTGAAAAAAAATCACTAAAAATTTAAATGACAAAACAATGTTTAACAACCTTTATAGCCTAGTCTATGGAGTCAATGTAACACCCTTGTTTAAACTCTAGCACCTTTACAACACCTTAACACAGTGCCTTTCCCTTTGGACAAAATATATAGAAGTGGACAATAGTAGTTATTCAGCTACAAGTACTGAATCATTTTTACCAGATGAAGACATTTGCTTAACACGCATTGCTGTTTTTTCGTACTACAAAACTCTATGAGGAGAAAGACGTTTTAGGGAAGGTTTTCCCTACCTATATAGCCTAAGCATAGTTACTGGCTAAATAGTCATTTTCTAACACAAAGATTTTTTTTTTCTTTTTAAATTCCCTAATCGCAAAACAAGTTGAAATTTTAAAAAACAAAATTGTATACCAGGGGTTACGGGGTAAATAGATAATATCAGGAAAGGTTATTGTAGTGAGACCATATCTTTGAAATGAACATCACTGTATAAAATAACCTACCGTGACCTCTAGGATGATCTGTTAAGCTTCATCAAACTTTAACGCCACAAACTAGAGATCTGCAGCACTGAGATGATGAACGGCTCCTAGAGATATACTGACCATAAAGGGATTTCTCAGCAGTTTCCAGAACAGAAGTGCTCACCATCCAATTGCCAAAAAATGCTATTCTTACCTACATTTTCTAAGCCTATACACACTCTAAACCAGGGATACTGAAATTCCTTTGCTTGGGGGCCACTTTTGCAAAATGACAGCAGACCAGGGGCCAGTGGCAGCAGCTCCACACATTTCTAGGATTTTAGGACATTGCAAAGGCTTTAGGATGTTTCTAGGATTTCAGGAGCATTTCTCAGACTTCAGGACATTTATAGGATTTTATGACTTTTCTAGGATTTTATGGCATTTTTCTGATTTTAGGACATTTCTAGGACTTTATGGTGTTTTTTGGATTTTAGGAAATTTCTAGAATACTGGAATATTTCTCGGATTTTAGAACATTTCTCTGATTTTTGGTCGTTTCCCTATCAGGAGCCAGATTTGGCCCGCGGGCCGTAAGTTGAGTATCACTGATCTAAACTTCCAAAATTTGAATAGACGTCTGACCAACACACAGTGTTTATTACATATTTATGACTAGAAAGATGTAACACACGATGCAGAGGTCTCTCCGGGTATATGATCCGGACATAGTGAGATATTATCGGTCCCTCTCTCCTGCACAGCCCTCTCAGCCATGATGCTCTCCAGAGTCCACACCCAGAATTTAGCCCAAATTTTCGGGCTCCTCCTCCTGACTGCCCCTCAACTTCCACACTCCAAAGGAGAGAAAAACTCGAGTGTTATCCTGGATCCATGGAGTAATTTCTTCCTCACTAAAGTAAGTTATGTTAGTCATCAGCGGCTACGAGAACTCACACAATCAATGCATGCAGTTTGATGTTACCCATCTCTAACGGGGTAATGAATCTCGTTAACCTTTCTAGATAAAAGTTATCCAGCTTCATCCTCATGTTTTGATTTTGTTGTTCGGACTACTGGCTAACTTGCTAACTTTAGCTTAGCGGAGGTTATCTGAGAAACAGGGGACTAAAGTAGCGTGAGATTTGGGGAAACTTATGTTGTAGAAGATTTAGAAAAAAAGCCTGAATACGTGTGTTACTAATGAATAACGGTAACTTACGCATTTACTTCGTGAAACAGCTGTAATAGTGCTTTGGTTAGCTAACTTCACCTTGCTAACATAGTCAAAATAAGTTGACTTTACAGGACCGTGGTGTTGTGAATGTGATGTAAAGTGATAACGTCGTTTTAATGGTGGCGCCAAGCTTTAGACGTGAATCTAGTTGGTCAAAGTTGGCCGACTTTGTTTTAAAGGACTTATACAACTTTACTAGTTAGATTTAACGTTATGTTGTCTCACGTTACTGTGTAATAACGTAAGAAACAAGTCACCACTCATCGTAATGGCTTTTAAACCATGACGTTACTCGAGGACGTGATTTTTGGAGACCTCGGTTAGAGTTAGCTGAGAGCTGATATTAAAATAAATCAGCAGTAAGTCGAGATCAGGACTGAGCCATTCAGACCCTAGTCTGTATGCAGTGGCACTACCATAAATGTTCACAAAACACAACTAAAATGTATGTCTCATATCTATTTGTCAGTTGTTTTCAGTTTTTTTTTCATATACTATAAAGTAGCTACAAAATGAGTTGCGGTTGAGTTAGTAGTAACCCTTTGAAACCTGAGCAAATTGGCTTGATTTCTTTCAAAAACATGTAAAGAAGGTTTGAGCAACAAAAGAAGAAATTCCCCCCAAAAATAGCCAAAAGAGGTAAGAAGCACAAGATACTTACCTAAAATTTTGTATAATTAATTAATTAAAGAGAAAAAATGAAAAAAAGGACATGAACCGTGCTTAAAAATAATTCTATAACATTTTTAAATATTTAATTATTCTAATTAATTATAAACATGGTTTTCCATAGATTTTTCTTTTTTCCCCCTAGACATTTTACCCTAGCTTTTTCTAAAAATAATAAATTGTTGCAGTTTGAGGAAAATTTCTTACCAAGTTTCTTATTGGATTTTTTTCTCCATTTTGATCAGTTATTCGTTATTTGAAAAAAAGAAAAAAAGTTTGCTTATTTCAGCTATACTAAATGTGTTTTTTCCTCAATCAAAGCTCAAAGCAACATATTGCATATACGTTGACAGCACTGCATAGCCTATAATATCTATTTTATCTATTAATATTCAATAATTAATATTATTGATTACACAAATTTTCAACCTACAATGCAATGTTGCACTACCAAATGCAAGTTGTAGTCCTTTTATGCTACTCGAACAAAAAAGAAGTCAAAAACTATTTTTCATGGTGAGGTTACAGAGAATGACTCTTAAAGCCTGAGGAAAGATGATGGTTGCCAGTGACACATATTGCTTGCCAGATATGTGCTGCTTGCTAAATAGCTTTACCCAAAAATTGTTGCCCACCTGTACAAAAAAAATGTATTTGAGCTATTATGTCGGTTTATTTCGTTATTATGTATCAATGACATTCTCATTTGTAGCCATATTACATTGCTCAGACGCCAAGAGATGCTAAAAAAGAAAACCTTTGTTGGTGATTTCTGTCCCCTTCAGTGGCCCAAAGATGATCCGTACGTAGCAGAGGAACACAGAAGAGCTCCAGTGGTGAAACAGAAATGTCTCCCAAACTGCCCAGCGGCCAAGGCAGAGGGGATTATTCTGCAGTGCAAGTGGCTGTTCGAGTGCGTCCTCTGCTGCCTAAAGAGCTTCTTCACTGCCACGAGAGCTGCATCACCGTGGACTCGGAGCTGTGTCGTGTGACTCTGGGCCACGACCGACACTTTCTTTGCGACTACCTGTTTGAAGAAACTTGCTGTCAAGACGAGGTTTATTCAGTGTCTGTTCAGCCACTCATAGATGCCTTCTTTCAAGGTTTCAATGCTACAGTCTTTGCCTATGGGCAGACTGGCTCAGGCAAGACTTACACCATCGGAGAAGCTAATATTTGTAAGTTATTTTTTTTTACCTTTTCTTCCATTTTCCACTTCAGTTGTTGTTTGTTCAGTTTATCCTGTAAACTAAGGTCCGTTTGCATAAGACAATAAAAAGAGAACAAGACCAGGCAGACAGTACAGCACACTTGTACTTGTTAAACAAAGTGCACACTACTCCAATTAAGTTTCACCCTAACAAGCCAGTTGTGTGTAATTATGTGTCTTAATTGTGTTTATAGGTTCTTTTAGAGATGAGGAGCAGGGTATCATCCCCCGGGCTGTTGCAGATGTCTTCAAGCTGCTAGATGAAAATGACCTAACAGACTTCTCGGTCCGGGTCTCCTATCTTGAGGTCTACAAGGAGGAGTTTAAGGACTTACTGGAGGTGGAGACAGCCAGCAAAGACATCCACATCCGGGAGGATAAAGGCAACATTGGTATTGAACAGGCAGCCTGACTGGACTTAAAGCATGTCTTTGTGATTTTGATATGAATTTTTAATAATGGTTTGAGTTTGTATTAATCAGCGTTTTGTGTTTGTTTGCGTCTGTGACTTCATAGTTTTGTGTGGCGTAAAGGAGTGTGAAGTGGAGGGTCTCGACGAGGTGTTGAGTTTACTGGAGTCAGGAAACACAGCCAGGCACACTGGTGCAACCCAGATGAATCCAAACTCCAGCCGCTCACATACCATTTTTACCGTCTACATGGACCAGCGACGGGGAAGCTCTCGCCTTTATGGGACTGCAACAAATTCTGGACCACAGATGTTGTCTTCCAAGTTCCACTTTGTTGACCTTGCAGGATCAGAGCGCATTTTGAGAACGGGGAACACTGGAGAGAGACTGAAAGAGAGTATCCAGATTAACAGCGGTCTTCTGGCCCTGGGAAATGTTATCGGGGCACTGGGGGACCCCAAGAGGAAAGGCTCTCACATACCATACAGAGATTCTAAAATCACGAGGTACGTTTTGAAGAGGAGATACTTTAGCATGCTATTCTTACAGAAACAGATGTAAAATTATCATCCTTGTTTCACCTAGGATCCTAAAAGACTCTCTGGGAGGAAATTCAAAAACCCTGATGATCGCCTGCATCAGTCCATCCTCCTCAGACTTTGATGAGAGCCTGAACACACTTAACTACGCCACAAGGGCCAGAAACATTCAGAACCGGGCGACAGTCAACTGCAAGCGTGAGCCAGATCGCGTGGAGGGGCTGGAGCAACAAATCAAGGCCCTTCGCAGAGCGCTCGAAAACCGCCAGCGCTCAGAGACCCGCATCATTTCTCACGCTGACCCAAACAGGAGACCCCGCCTCGGAGAGGGAGAGATCAGCAGACTGCAGGCTCAGAGCGCCCACTACAGGACGTGCACAGACACTGCTTACAGGTTCAAGCATGTCGATTGATGGAGTTAAACTTAGTTGTCATTGTGCTGTGAGGGTTTAACGGCCAGTTTTGACTGCTACTTATTCTGTTTGTATATATTGTGCTGCGTGTCCTTGACCACTTAGTGGGAAGTTAATTTGTGAATTAATGTGTGTTTGTAATTAACAAGCCATTGGTGCCCCATACACATGTTCAGTTCAGTTCAAATCATTTTTATTTATAAAGCCCATTATCACAAATCGCAATTCAGAGGGCTTCACAGCAGCTCTTGAGAAATTTTACCCTATTTAAAGAATAACACAGGTGTTACTTTACCTTTATGTTTTTATCTTCAAATCTCAAAAGATGCCTAAACCAACAAAGAATTTACACATATTAATATATCTGTTTAGCCAAAACCTAATGTACAGTAATACAACTCTACCTCCACAAAAAAACTTTGAAAATACACAAAATTCATGCCTTTGCATGGACATATTTTCTCATTGCGATCAGCATTGCCCACGTATTTTATTTACTCTCTTGTAAAGAATGGAGTTTGCTGGTATAAAACTACAGGCGGTATCATAAGGCTACTTTTAGGTTTCTCATCCTGAGTGTGAGATCTGTTTTGCTTAATTTGAATAGATTTAGTTTCCTTCCCTCTAATGCTCTATTGTTAATATATCACAGGTTGCTGCAGGAGCTGCAGAGTGAGGGGGCTCTGACCGCAGAACAGAGTCTGAGAGTGAAGGAGTGGCTGTGCTCAGTGGAGGAGGAGCGGAGCGGACTGACCACTGCCTCGGGACCAGACAGCGGCATCGAGAACAGCTCCACTGAGGACAGTGTGGCGTTAAGGAGAGGAAGGCCTTCTGTGAGAAACCAGGTTTGTCTCTTTCACACCTCTAAGACAATATTTATTTAGTGTTTGTAAATGTGTTATAAAGAATATTTCCCAGGATGCAGAGGCGGCTGAGGAGAGGTGGAGCCATGAGCATGAAAGTGAGAAAGATGGAGAGAAAGAAGATAGCACTGTCATGCTTCAAGCACAGATCCAGCGGCTGGAGAGAGAAAACACAGACTTTTTAGCAGCTCTGGAGGACGCTATGGAGCAATACAAGCAGCAGGTGAGATACAAAGAAATAAATAATGAATACAGGTAACAAGTACCTGAATTTAATGTTTGTAATCACCACAGGGTCAAACAAGCTGTCCTAATATGGGCTAACTTGGGAGCAGGGTGATGATACCAGCTCAGGCTGTGTCAGCGTTATATAACATTCTGATTTTCAACATGTTTGTTGGCTCAGCTGCTATGTTACTTATTTCATTGCTTTCCTTCTGTCTCAGAGTGATAAGCTGCAGGAGCAACAGGACATGATAGCAGAGCTGCAGTGTCTGCTGTCTACTCCAGGACTGATGGGCCTGGGCCTTAACTTGAGGCCACGGCCCCACACGGCCCCCATGGGCTCCATGCAGCACAGTCAGAATGGAGGCACATTCAGACAGGTGACCAACCAGCGCAGTTCGTCTATCAGCCTGTGGTTCTGTGTGGGTTTAAATAGTGTTAAGAAGTGGAAGTGTGTGCTCTTTAATGAGATGAGCATATACCAATGTTACAATGAAAAGTCCCATCTTCTAAAAAAGCCCACATGTGTACAAAGAACTAGACATTTCTTCCATTTAGTTGAGCTTGTTTACACTATCAGGTGTATAAAGATCCAAATTCATTTTCACACAGTTAACCACAATATGTTGTAGCTTACTTGTTTGTACATCTGTGGCTTCACGTGTGTGGTTACAGGTCAGTCCAGTGGGCTATCTTGGTAATGGACCCGGTGGTGATCAGGATGGTAGCCTCTATGAGGAGCAGGAGATCCCAGGAAGAGCAGACCTGCCGGACACAGAAGATGAGGGCAGTCAGGAGAGACGCAAGTATGTTTATAGAAATCAGCTTTTAGCTTACACCATTTAAACTGAGTGATAAAATAAATGATGCACGCTTGAAAGAATGAGCACGTGCTCATGTTACGTGTGAAATGTACTGTATATAATGTAGTGCTTGTGATTTTTTCAGACATGTGAACCTTACCTGGACTAAGAAGGACATGCTGTCAGGAGGACCAGCAGCTGGTATTCAAGGGCTCATATCTCTGCCTGAGCCAGACCAGCACCCCTGTTTAGCCAGAAAAGCATGTAAGTCTAACAACCTCAGATGCCCCTATCCGATTTGTGGTTTTACTTACATGTTCACTCATTGATTAACATTAACACAGTTTTTTCACCAACATGTTCTTTCATAACATTTTGCATGCTTAAAATCTTTTAGGATCCTTTTAAATCCCACATACATTCCCCCAATATATATATTTTTTTTAATCGAAAAGCTTTTGTTGTGAAGCAGCAAAATTAGTAAATGTTGGGTTTTGACTTAACACAACTCCTGTACTGCTGAAAGCGAATATTAAACAATATAATAAAGCAGATATCTAAAGTACAAATAAAGACCCAGGGGTAAACTAAATTCCAAAACACAGAGATGAAGTTAGAAGCTACAAAAGCACTGAGGACTTGACACACTTTAAAAAACACCTTTGTCTCTGGTCTCCTGCATAGGCAGTTGAGTGTTGCAACACGCCTGTTTGAGGGGGAAAAGTGGGGTTGTCTGCAGACGTCACTGCTACCCGGTTGCGCTTTTGACCCTATTCTAGAAATGGTTCACCTCTGGCACAGCATGTTTAAACTCACAAAAGAAACACAAATCAGCTCGGCATGGTTTGACGCAGCGCGGCCAAAAGTGCAAAGAGAAAGCCCTACATGTGTTTGTGATGTAGTTGCTACAGTGTTGCTCTGCTGATGTCCACCTGTGTCTTCCCTTAAATCTCTGTAGCCAACTCCAGCACTGGGGAGACATCTGTGCGTGAAAGTTTGAAAAGTCTTGAAGGTGTTTCAGAGTTGGGACTTCTCCAGGCACAGCAGAAGATCAGGGAGCTGTCGGTCACCATCCGCATGAAGGAAGAACTCATCAAGGAGCTGGTCAAAACAGGTAGTTGTTTGGATCTAGTTGCTCTATAGCCTCATCTTTTTCAAATAGAGATTCAGTTCTGTGTTTTCATACATCACTTGTATGTGTTTTTTTTTCTTAGGTAAGGATGCTCAGGCCCTGAACAGACAGTACAGCCATAAGATCACGGCTCTGGAGAGTGAAGCTGTGCAGGCTCGACAGGAGCTGCAGGAGGCTCAACGGCAGCTGCAGGACCTGGAGAGGCAGGAGAGAGAGATCAGTACGATGGACAAGACCAGAGCTCAGGAGTGTCGCAGGAAGATTGCTGCGGCTCAGAGCAAAGTTCAGGTTTGACTGCTTCACTTCTGGATTCATGCCTAAAAACACAACAGACAACTGGAGACTGAGTGATGCTGACTGTGACGGTGACATCTGAAAGAATATTTTTGAGCAGCTAAGATACTATTTGAAGCCCATGCCCTTGCCATGTGATGAGCAAGACAACACTGTACTATTTTTCATGCCTTTTGTACCTGTACATTTAAACTTATGTGAGATTAAATGTGTATGGCTTCATATTAGGTTCTCAGCCAGCGTCAGAGGGACACCGCTCGTCTCGCTAACCTTCCTGCTCAGAGCGAACGTCGGGTGTTGGAGCTGGAGCGAAGTGTTCAGAGTATGAGGCAGCAACAGGAGCAGCTGCAAAGGCGGCTGCGCCAAGAAAGTCAGCAGAAACGACGTCTGGAGAGCGAGATGCAACGAAGAACTCACAGAGTCAAGGTGAGTCAGGCTAATACAGCAGAGTAGCAGTAGAGTGCTTTTGATATTTTTTCCTAAACAGTGAAAACGTGAAACGTAACCTCTACCCATCAAAAGTCCAAACGTCTGGCAATGGTTTAAAGGAAAATTTAACAGTACACTGTATGAAGGCTGAGATTTTACTTTTCTACTATGCAAATCCTGCAATTGAGCTTTATCCTCCTTTTCTTCACTCCTCCATCCTACCTGCAGGAACTCGAAATAAAGAATGAGCAGCAGCAAAAGATCCTGAGAATAAAGACAGAGGAGATCGCTGCCTTCCAGAGGCAGAGACGCAGCGGCAGTAACGGCTCTGTCATTTCACTGGAAGAACAACAGGTGGGAGGACGAGACTCTAAAGGAGATTATATCCGTAGCAGCTTTGAATTCATACAAAACAAACTGCCCTTAAACCTGTAGGAAAATTTGTCACTCAGTGGTTTTGTTTTTAGGAATTTTTCTTTTTGGTAAAGATGTGTGGAGTTTTGCTTGTAGAGTTATCACTCCCCTGCAGCCTCAGTTTGTGTGTGTGTGTGTCTCTGTTTCAACATGACATGGACTTTTGTGTGAGCAGAAGATCGAGGAACAAAAACGCTGGCTGGATGAGGAAATGGAGCGGGTACTGGACCAGAGGAAAGGACTGGAAGATCTGGAAGGAGAGCTCACTAAACGAGAGCAAATCCTGGCCAAGAAAGAAGCTCTGCTACAGGAACGCAGCGGACTGGAGACCAAGAGGCTTCGCTCCAGTCAGGTATTATAACAACCACAAACAACTCCATTCATTGACACAGTAAGCTGGTAAAAGCTACATTTCCATTTCCAACATTTCCATTCATATTTCCTCCAGGCCCTGAGTAAAGACCTGGTGACGCTTACGGGGCGCATCGAGACGCTTGAGCGAGAGCTGAGTGAAAGGAATGGTCTTCTTCGCAGCAGCAGTGCTCAAGATTCACAACAGATTCGCCAAGAAATCTCCAACCTGCGCCAAGAGAAAGATTCACTGCTTAAACAGAGAGTGGAGCTGGACGATAAGCTGCGGCAGGGCAGCCTGCTCTCACCTGAGGTCAGATATCAGCCATGGTTCAAATAGTAACAGAAAAAAGACACTTTGTGTCCTCTGAACAATGTATAAAATTTGTTTTTGTTTTCACATCACTGATAGCCAAACACATTTTGAAATGTTGGGCAGAGAAAGATGAAATTATTTCAAAGTAAGAGATATACAAATGAAACTTAGAATGTCAGTGACAGTAACTGATAAGGAAACATGTGGCAAGCAGTTACAAATTCTCACTGGTGGCTGTGATATCACCTGTTTGTCTTCATGGTCACATTCACATCAAGTCCACCTGTTCTGATGTATTTTAGGAGGAGCGAACACTTTTCCAGTTGGACGAGGCGATCGAGGCTCTGGATGCAGCAATTGAGTACAAGAATGAGGCCATCACTCAGAGACAGAGACAGCTCAGGGCTTCTGCCAGTATGCTCTCCCAGTGGGAGATGAACCTAATGGCCAAACTAAGTTACCTGTCTGCCTCTGAAACAAGAGCTCTGCTGTGCAAGTACTTCGACAAGGTTTGTGCAACACTCAACCTGAGATTCAGCTCACTTTTACTGCCTTCTTATGTACTTTATCACTGCGAAATGCCATCATAATAACAATATCAGTTAACCCTTTAAAACGTGGAGCGACATCGCTTTTCTTGTGCTGTTCTCAGACGCCTTTCACAAGCCGTTTGACCCTTTGAAACATGGACAAATTGATTTCTTTCTAAAATATGGGGGGGAAAAGCAATGACTTACTTGGCAAGAAATGTCACACAAACTGCTAGAAATAAGTAAAAGGTGACAAGAAAATAACCTAAAAGTTTGTTTTGAAAAAGAGGGAAGGATTATTTTTTTAAAATATCCCAAAATTGGTTAAGTGTCCTGAAAATTATATCTACAATTAAAATCATTTTATATTTAAACTATGTTGAGAAAAAAAACAACATATTTTTATTATCAGTACCTTTTAAAGGTCATTTCTTGTTTGTTTTTGTATTTTACTTTTTTTTTTGCCTGTTTTCGGGTTATCTTCTTAACGTAACTTTTTTTTAAAATAATTTTTTACAAATTTATGACAATGTCTTGTTAAATTGCTTGTCACCTTCTCGTATGTTTTTGAAATAAACCAATTTGCTCAGGTTTCAAAGGGTTAAACATAGATAACTTTAAACAGCTACTAGTCGTGGGAACACTTTTTTATTCAGCAGTAAGAAAGCTGAGCTGTGTCAGACTTTGTGCGGTAAGACTCTTAACGTCTGAAGTCCCCGGTATGTGCGCTGAAGAGTGTTGATGTTTCCTGTAGGTGGTGTCTCTGCGGGAGGAGGAGCGTAAGCTACAGCTCACCCTAGCTGAGCTGGAAATGCATCTGGATGAGCAGCAGAAGCAGGTGCAGTGGTTGGAGAATGCTCTCGATCGCACACAACTGGACACAGATCGCCGGCTCACACAACAGCAGAAGGAACATGAGAGGAGCGTGCAGCTCTTACTGCAACAGTGTCGAGGTACGGATCACAGTAAATTTTGACAAAAAAAAAAGGTCTCTCATTTAAAAAAAAGGTTGAATGCATGTGTTTGTATATTTTCACCACTTATAGTAATAAAAACATAATTGTTGGTCTATACAGGATATATTTTAGGTTTACAGATAGAATATTGTTTGAAAGTTTTTAACCATTTTTTGTTATCATATCGACATTTTATTTTTTCAATGTACTATTTACTCAGTTATCTAATAAAATTGATAGTAATTGTGTACCCTTGTGTGTGTCCTCCTGCTCCCACAGAGCAAATGGACGAGGGCCTGGCAGGGAGGCAGCGGCAGTATGAAGGATGGATCCATAACCTCAGCAAGGAGCTGAACCACTACAAGGCAGCAAATCTGGAGCTAAGCAACAAACTGAGGGAGCTCTGCTGTTCAGCCAGCCAGCCAAAAGAGTATGCCAAAGGTAGGAGTATTATTACATCAATATTTATATGTCTCTTTAAATATTTATGATTATCATAATAATTGCATTTACAGCTTGCAGCAGGATGGCTCTGGATATCCATCTTTTTAAACCATACTTGCTTTTTGGCATATAAAAATGACTTAAGTGCCTACTTGCATGTTGAAGTTATTATTTAGAGAAAGTACCAGTGGTCAACCCCAGAATACTACTTTTTGGTCTTTGGATATTATATATATATATATATATATATATATATAAATGAATGCTTATTCAATCTGGTTTCTGAAAGGAAAATCCAAAGATCAACAAGTACACTGACTGAGGAATGATCAAAAATATTGTGATTTTTTTATTTGCTCCACATTATTGAGCCCTACGTCTAATGATGCAGAGGCAGAGAAAGTCTTTCGTTGGTCAGATTTTAGCCACAGATCTCAATCTCATCATTTTGATATTCAGTAAGCCCACAGCAGCAGCACTGACGTCTGTCAGGTAATACTCACTGTTGAGAATAGTGTTTTCCCGCAGCTCTAACTGTCCTTTTGACGTGTTGTCCGTCAGCTGTGGCATCTGATGGTAAACCAGCAGGCGTCGGCAGCATGGAGAAGCTGAGCCGCTGCCGTGAGGACAGTCCAGGAGGCAGGGGGACGGGTCAGTCTGAGAAACCTCCCAGGTCCAGAGAAGAAATGCGAGAGCTGGTGAACACCCCTCTCCCGTCCACATGGAGACGCTCCTCTCTCCCCACAGAGGAGCCTGCTGTTATGGAGGAGTTGTGGCTTCGAGCGGCTGGAGACGTTCCTGTTAATCGTGTAGTTCAAACTGGTATGGGGTCCTGTTTCGGACAGACATCACTGCCTGTGGTTAAGTCACGTAGAGAGTCCCGCAGATCCAGCCTCAACATCGGACCACTGACGTCAAACAACGCGTTTATTGACGTGCGGAAGAATCCTGTCTGAAAAAACAAAACAACAAACAAACAAATTGTGTTACTTAAGACCATTCGCATAGATTTTTGTTCTGTGGTTTCTGACATATTTTGACGCATTACCCATCCTTGGTTTTTGTATTTCGATTTTTGTACTTGTATATACAGTTTTTTAATAAACAAAGACATCCACTGATTTTTATACGAAGCACTTTCACTAGGGTAAAGTTTGTTTCCATGTTATAAAATGGGTAGGTTTATGAACGTGCCAACTATAAAAGTCAGCAAGAGATGAATCATTTGCATAATGACAAAATGATCTAATCATGTAGTGCTTTTTACCTTCTATGGTATTTTATATGAAAATGTCTTTTTCTCTCACTCTCATCTGGGTTGTGTGTTTTTTTTTACATGAAGTTCTAATTTCTTCCACAACTTACAGCAAAAGAAATGATTTTTGCCGTTTTGTCTGTAATCCTTTTTAAATCGATGCTCAGGTTGGCTGTTATCACAGCTGATGTCAATGAGGTATGAAAGCTGCTGTAAAATGTCAGATTAGTGTAGGAGTGGTGTGGGTTTAAGTGCAGGGCGTGTCTGACTGTTGAGTCCTTTTCTAGAAGAGAAATCTAATCAGTACCCAAAAATTCACAAGGAGATCAAATAAACAGTGATAGTGAAGACTGTTGTCATTTACAAGCTTGCAACTTTTTTGTCCATGAGGATGATCAGTAATAATACCAGGAACATTCATTCATTCATTCATTGTCCATTACCGCTTGTCCTCGCAGGGGGGGGAGCTGGAGCCAATCCCAGCTGTCATCAGGAGGCAGAAGGCGAGGTACACAGTAGACAGGTCACCAGACTATTGCAGGGCTGATACGTATGTATAGACAGACAGAGTCACCAATCCACCTGACCTGCATGTCTTTGGACTGTGAGAGGAAGCCGCAGACCCCGGAGAGAATCGTGTGACTGGTCTCACTCCGTGTTTGGATAAAATTAAACCAGCTGTTGTAACTTCACTCAGCTTTGTGAAGCCTCAAACCTGCTTTCTGCCCTCTGTGGCACTGATTTTGGCAATGAGCGGCTTCCTTCTGGTAACAATAAAGGGCTTGAATTTGATGGCTATATTTATTATTATAATTATGATCGTAATTATTATGTCCATCCATAATCTTCCATATATTTGCTTACAAATCATTGAAAAGGTGCTCCTTAAGGCCTCTTGAAAAGTTATTTTAGCATGAGTGGTGTTTGCTTTCATTTAATGTATTATTCTAATTGTTAATTCATTTATTTTTTTTTTTGCTGTGTCTGAGAATGAAGAGCGCTATGTTGTTAAATTGCAGTTGATAAGGCAAAAAAAATATATTACAAATCTATGTGAACAAAAAAATATGCTCCTTATAACTACAGAACATAATTGAGAATTGAGAAGTTTTTCAGTTTTCGTCATTTTCAAATTAATCCAGTGACAGATGTCTGTACATTAATGAGTATGTTGGAAAAAGTAACTGCTAATAGCTAACTCGGCATACTTTTAATGATGTCAATTTGTCAAAATGTAAACAAAATTAAACTAAAACAAACAAAAAACAAAACAAAAAAAAACAAAACAATTTGCCCGCTACAGCTAATTTGCTGACTCCATGGCAATGTCATGGCCTATTTTCTGGTTACAAAAAAAAGCCCCCAAATTATAGGAACTGTAATTCCAGGATGATTATACCCCACAAGAAATGAGAAAGCCATCTGATCTGCATTTACACAGAGCACCATTTGACTGATCTTGACTCTTCATTTCATGAACAAGAGCTCAATATATCTGTCCTTCTGCACACAAGTGAAACTGTCCACAGTGTGGACACAATGTGAGCAGCAGAGGGCGGTAAATCCTCAGGGTTTCACATGAGTCTTTGATATCTCTGAAAACAGCTCCATGAGTCAAACTCAAGTAAGACTTTTTGGGTTTTATCTCCTCCAGACTGAAACTTGTATTCTTTACCCCTTTAAAAACAAACCAGATTAAGGGGAAGTTCAAGCCTTGTTGCTGGTTTTGGTGAAAAAGTGAGCAATAAAGTCACTGAATTAAGTTCAAAGGACACTTATCGATTCCACAAAAACAATTCAATAAATTAAAAACAAGACCTTGTAAAAGAAAAATCTAACAATGGTCCAGTATGAAATTCTGTAATATCAGTTAGTCACCTCATTCTAGCTCAAAAACAGGCCTGGTGCTAGGATTTTCTTCAGAACTGAAGAAGACTTTTGGAGAAGAGGTGAAACATCTTCAAGAAACCTCAACAAGTCAAGTTGCCACTTTAAAGGAAACCTCGGATTACAGTGACCTGGATGACTGAGAACCTACACAGACAATAAAAAGGGTTGTTTTGTAGCAAATCATTGGCGCATATCCAACAGCTTTTTAACCACTAAACATGGGTCTTATTTAGCAACCAGTCACTGTGTTTCTACTGGTGAATGTTCCATGAAAAGTGATTTATTTTTTATTTTTATAAAGATATCGCTGTGTTTCTGGTTGGTATTGTGAGACCAAAGGTGAGTAAAATTTAGGGGGATTTAGTGACATCTAGTGGTGAGAATTGCAGATTGCAACCAGCTGAAACTTCTCCCGGATCTGATTCCTTCAGTGTTCATTGTTCAGGAGGTATTTACCGGGAGCCGAAATATCCACAAAGGTCTCCTCCTCTCCAAAATAAATGGACCCACTGGATTTTAAATAGTCAAAGAATTAATAAAACAGTTTGACATTCCAAATCAGTTTTTCTCAGACACTTTTCAGCATTTTGGAGACAGGCCTCTAGGCCTGCACTTGCTAATCTGTGCTCACCTATTTATTTCTGGTTATTTAGTGCGTGCTTACCTTATTCCATATCCAGACATTCAGCAGGTTTTTACACGGAGCTGAATAACTCTCAGAAGTCTCTTTCTCTCCTGGTCTTTCATTTCTCTCTTAGGTTACTGCATAAACATGGTGGTGCAAAATGACGATCTTCGTAGACGAGGACCAGCTTCCTATAGAGATATAAACAGCTCATTTTAATTGTTAATTTTTCTTTAATTTTAAGGAAAAGACAACAATTCATATTTTCAGATGATTACACCTCAAAGAACAAATAGGCTTCTTTTTACACCATATTCCATTTCTGCCAATACATCCCCCTAAATTCTACACATTGGACATTTAAGCCAAAACATAATCTTTTCCTAAACACAACCAAGTGGTTTTTGTGCCTAAACCTAACCACACATTAACCATAGCATTACTGAAACATGAAGGCTGTCTGCAGTGCACTCTGCAGCTGTTTTGTGGGTGCGAGCAGGGCATACAGCATACGTGGCTTTTATTATATACAAGGTGACTTCAGAATGTTTTGTAAATGTGTATGTCCTGGCGATGACGCATGCTATACGCTGCTATAGAAATACACTGTGATACTGCCAAATATCTAAGAAATGTGATGCAGTTGTTTGGTTATATCACGCAACACTACTGTAACTACCTCTGGTGACCAGCTACAACACTTTTTTATACTATTCTTTATTTTACTTTGTTTACATTGTCTTCTTTATTTGTTTATGTGTATGTCTGCATGTTGTTGTTTTTTCAATTTGTTTATTTATATGTATGGTTTTGTCAATTTTAAAAAAGTGTAGTGTATGTGAGTTTGATGTCTGATGATTCTTTTTTTGTTGTTGTTGTTATAAAAAAAGAAGCAACATAAAAAAAATGTTCAACATAACTACTACATAATACCCTAGAAATGTAACGCATCTGTGGTTTGCAGTAACATACATTGCCAACAGTTATTTTGGCAATTTGCTTGAAAATCCAACCAAAGTTGTGTAGGCCTAACTGTCACATGTCAACATGTTTGACCTTGCAGATACATTCAACACTAAATCAGACTTTGCATTGTTGTCTGCCACAGTGTCTTTAATTTTACTTCCACTGAGGGGCGCCAAAGTCAGATGCTTTCAAATTGTATATCTTGGCTTTAATTACCAGGGAATAGACGTCAACTCATCAGCTATTGCTTTTTACAGTTGAGACAAAATGTGCATGCAGGCTCCAAAAAATGAGTTCATTAACTTTTGCTGGATTTACTTTTTAATGTCTAAATATAATAAAACTGTAAAAAAAAAAATCTAATATATTTACATTTAACTTCCTATTTCCCACAGACCCAGAGTTAAAACGATCCAAGCCAGGCTACATGTGAACATCACATTCACACACGAGGAGACCATGTGATTGGTTGTCAACTTGCCGTCGGCGTGACGTCACCACAGCCGGGGGGGAGCATTAAGAAAAAAGGCAGCGAGGAGGTGAGAGGAGCTCAGTGGAGGCTCCGTCAGGGGACACAGCGCAGCCTCAAGACCCCTCAGGACCTCGGGCTGAAGGGAGACACACGCTCACACTGCAGATGAAAGGCCGTCCCACATCTCTGCTCTCATCTGCTCGTGCGTGCACGGACCCGGCAAAAAAAAAAAAAAAACACCCAAAAAACCTCCTGATGACGGATACAAACACACAATTCAACAAGGATACCTCACCCACAGCCCGACGCGGACACCCAGCCTCGGCAGATGGTGTGGGATTTATTGATCTGATCCACGCGCTCACCTGTTTGTCACAGCGAGGCTGCACGTGCGTCCTGCACATCTGGAGCCTGAAAGATGATACCGACCGTCCTCATCACCACATGTGGATGTTTTAGTGTCCATGGATGCAGGAGGCGCGATGTGAAAGTAAGTCTTTTGAAATCAATGGTCTTGAGTAGTTTCCACAAACCAGACCTGTTAGTATCACCTACAGGCGTGTTTCAAATTGATACATCTTATTCTCAGTCTGCACGTGCATTGCCTGACATCTGACATATTGAAAAGGGTTTTATAGACAGTCTGCAATCATTTCTTGTATTCAAGTCTAATGTTTCAAATTGGGTTCATGGTCAAAGTCACAACCAGCAGTCAGTGTTTTTATTATGTCTACATTACATTATTTTTCTTGTTAAAATCTCACATGAAGTAAATATATAAGATATTGTTTGTTTATCAAAGTCAACATGAGGCTGTTTATTGTAACAATGAAGCTACAGGCCTGTTTAACCAAAAGCGCCCACAAACCCTCCAGATTGAGTCAATAACAGCAACTTCAAACCTGCAGTTTTATTAATGGGACCTGCTTGTCTAAAATGGACTATAGACACAGTCCCGACTCTGTTGTCTTTTGAATGGATTATGTTAATTCACAAAGGCTATGATAATTGTAGTAATGTGTGTGAGAGTTTTCTCCTGGATGTACAAAGAAAGTGACGCATGCCTTGTCAGTGCATTTACTCCCCAATTAAAACGACTGACGTCAGACGCACTTACTAAGGAAAGCGTAAGTTCATCATGAGGTTATTTTGAGGTTATGTTATAATCTAAATATTAATAAGATTACTGGATAATTCAAATGTAAGAAATGTAACAAATCGTATTTAGGAAAAAATATATATATTTAAATGTAGAAAAGTGCTCCTTCAGAATCTCAGTGAGTGTCATAATAAAGTATTAATTATGGTATTGCAGCAGAGCAATTTCCACAAAGTATTTTTTACAGGTACACTGTTGGATACCTTAAAGCAACACAGTACTGTAATGGCAAGAAATGAAAAACAGGATTATTGTTTAAAATTATGATAAACATTTAATACAAGACTAATATCCAAAAATTAGATATATATGTCTCCGCAGCTTACTCTAGAGGTTGATCTTTGATGAAAAAATATTATGTGGAGCTTTATAACAGGGTAAAGCCCTGTTTTGTGGGGGTGAACGGGGTGATTTTTTGGGGGGAACATTTTGAAAAGTTAGGGTAACAGCGTAGAGACCGGTGACCGAGGTTATATAATTTAAAGTGGCAATATACAATGTAGTACAAGATGCTACTTAACAGCTCCATACTGTGAAGTTTGTGACTCATCCTCACTTTTTTTTATTTGCCGTAAATTTGAATAAGTTACAATTACCTTATGAAGACTTGACGTCTGTCTTTGACGGCCCGGGAGATGATATATGTTATTGTGTATTTTGATGGAAAAAAAACTATTTGATAGAAAGGCTTCAAAAACTTGTTTCGTTTGGTCTTGGGGAAAAATATGGAAGAAAATATTAAGATAAACGTATTTCAGTTTTTAAATCAAAATTGTTAGTCGAAGCCCTGCTGTGTTCAATTTAGCAAGCATTAACTCATTTTTTTTCCATTTTTTTGTTCCCAGGTTCACACTTACCTTTTGCTGTTAGAGCAAACAATGGAGCCTGTTCCTGTCTTTGGTTATCTAGCTGTATGAGTGTTAATCATCCATCATAAAGCTAGATAACCGAAAGTAGGAATGACCTCCAAACACTCAGCTTCCTGCATTAATGACAATAAACAAAAAGAGAAACACAGACACAAGAGGACACCATGTCTTTTCAGGTGGGTTATCAACACACTGAGTAGTTTGATTCATCTGAACATGCAAATAACACACAAAGCTGAGACAATTAGTCGATAAGCAGATTTAGACGATCCACAGAAAAACAATAAGCAACTGTTTGAAGGGATTTTCCAGACAAAACATTTCAGTTCCAGCTTCTCATTTGTGAGGATTTGCTGTTATAGAAAATTGAACATCTTTGGATATTGGACTGTTAGTTTTATTTAAAAAAAAAAACTTTGAGAAATTGTTTAGGCATGATCAGTTTTCTAGCATTAGTTGCTGGCAATCATAGATCAAAAACACATATGTCTTTTTACTTTCAGTTTCTGAAACAGTCCTGAACACAGTTAGAGCTGTTGGCTTGTTGATGTGAATACCTCATTCCAATTACTTTAATTTGTTGGTATTTTGTTGAGCCTTTTAAATAACAGTAGTTATCACACATTCTGTGTTTAATTATTACACCACTTAGACAAACCACACACATATATTTTATATTTTATGTCATTATAAGCTCTGTAATTTATACTATGTTCCCCTTTTCTCTTTCTGTGAAATTTCACGTTTCAGAAGACAGAGCTAACTTTCTGTAGAAGGTTTTCTGACATTTGAGACTACTGGGAACATAGGTGTTATTACTGGAAAGTAAATAAATAAATAAATACAGAGCAAATACTGCATATGTTAAAAATCCTAAAAGAGTCTCTCTGCTGTAATGTTTTCAGACACACAGACACTTGCTGCTCCACACTTCTTTTAGAGTTTTGATACCTGGTACCATTTCTTTGAAATGTATTTTATGGATATATTTAACAAATTGTATTAACTAATAGCCCAGTTTCACTATTGATTTGATAAACTCAAACACTTCAGATGATATAACTTACAATATAACTATAATAATGCTCATAAATTCCTTTATAAAATTATTAATTATTCTTTATGTTATCAAAGTCTTAAAATGTTATTTAATCCTACTGTTATTTAAATAAATGTATCTAAACAGGATTTTTTGCTGCCTTTAAGCACACTGCTGTAAATGATGTAAAGTGAAGATACAGACACATGATACATGTGGCTTCATTTGTGTAACTTTGTATGTTTCATATCATCACTGAGATTCACAATTTATTTTGCATTGATTGTCAACCAGACTGCATATTTTAAACATCCACTATTCTTACTGTGAAAACCCCCACAGACATTTCTTCCTTAACCCCTGTCTTGCATATTAGCAATAAAATAAAATACATGATAAAAAAATGAAGAACCTGTTTCACAATTTAGTCTTTCCAAAACTGTCGAGCCATGGGCAAGAGAGGAAAATGTCAGCCTGTGTCCGTGAATCTAAACATCCCTTTTTGCTGGTGTAAAAGGGCATCATTTTTATTACTGCAACTTTTCTTTTTTAAATCATAAAAAATGCATAATTTCATTTTGAATTACCCAAATATTTTCTTAAATGTATTTTTGGGTATTATTTGATGTACAGATGGCAGCAGTTATTTAATGCCAGAAATTTTTGCACCAGTTGTTGGAAATGCAAAAGAAAACTAAAACATTGTCCTGAATCTACTTGGCCACCGCTGTGATGTCCTTACTCTAAAAGAAAGGACTTGTCCTGTGGTGAGGACACATGTCAGACTGTGCAGGTTATAGAGTTCGGCCTCCTTCACTGTCAGAACATCATGTTGTCTGTATGGAAGCCATCTTGACGGCGTCTCCCTGCTGCCTCTAAAATGGTTGTGTTGGCACATAGCGGGGCCGCTGTAATTCGTTAGCTGTCTGTCAGACCATAATCAGCACGGTCTTTAAGTCCTCCTGTCTCAGGTTTTACTGCACGTCTCCTCTCTGGTGTGATCTCACTAACTAAGAGATGTAATTAGTGAGGTCACGTTTCTGAGCCCTTTTTAAGATCGTTCAATGAGTCGGTGTACGTGTAACTGCTATACTGTGACTGAACAGTGAATGAATGAATCAGTGATCTGCTGGCTGACCATCTCATGGCATTTCATTAAAGTTGTTGTTCCTATTCACCTGACATCTCCCACTAATGTCACCGCTGGGGAAATAATAATAAGTCTGATTAAGTGAAGCTGAGAGAAACAACACATTGTAGCACACTTGACCTTTGAGGAGCAAATATTAGACAGCTCCTATCAAAAACTGCCTCGCATAATAAAACCCAGATTCAGCTTCTAGTGAGTTAGTTAGATAGTTATTTTGGGTCCAAACAATACACACAAAAAAAAATAAAATAAAAATCATATATATCTTATATATGATAAACCAATTAGTAAAAACATTAAAATGTAATGTAACACCAGCAACACCACAGAGTGTCTTCATATTTCCTATTTCTCATGGATATCCTGCACGAGGGCACACCAGTGAGTGTTTTTCATTTTGAATGCCACTCTTACAGCAACACACACACTTTGTTCTGATGGTGTACAGTCTGCACGTTCAAGTAATTGTTGCTTATTTTAAAGAAAGCACGACAGATTTAAAGAGAAAAGAAAAGGCCCACTTTCACATAAATTTGGACATTTTAAGGTCATTTAAAACTGTGAAGATCGAACTGCAATCACCTGATTCATTTACATTAGTGTGGCCACATCCTGTTATAGTGGTCTCCTCCCACATAAACATGGGCAAAAAAGTAAAGTAAATTAAATAGAAAAGAAAATGTAAGGAGTTAAAAATTCAAATAGGTAACACTGAATGCTTTCATTTGGTTTTGTGTATAATCTGTTTATTTGATCCTTTAAAGGGAGATGCCATTTTTAAGTCAATAGTCCAAAAAATATTACATTCACTGAAATTATTTTCATTTTATTTATTTAAAAATATAGTAGAAAAATGAGCCTTAATAGGCCTTAAATATGGGCCTTATATGAAACTTTTACCTAACGTGCCCTCTTTTTTTTTTGACAGGAAATTACAGGCCTAAATAACAGGCCTTTAGTCAATAGATCTGCTTTGGTAAAATCTCACAGACCACCAGCCTGTGTTAATTAATGTGTTAATTATTGTCTATCTGTCTTGTACGTGTAATGGGTAGAGATGCAGCCCGTGAACAATGAACATGGAAATATTTTTTCATCACAAATCTCCATTAAAGCGCAGGAATGAATAAATCAGAGGAGGCAACAATGATGGCGTTTTTCGTTAATGAGTCAATCAACGCGAATTACTGTATCGAAGTGAGAGTGGAGAAGAAGGCCTATAATTTCATAATAGCCCCTTTCAAAAAAAGTCATACATTAAGAGATGATTAATAAAGATTTCTAATAGAGCAAAATACATATGTAATATTCCCTCTTTCACTTATATTTCAAACTGTGGTCTGACCTCCAAAAAAAATCTGCATATGGAAATGTATTTTCATTAGCGGGCTTGCTTGTGTCACCTGGAAATTACGGTTTAATACAGTTAAATAAGTATCATCAAAAACCTGGGCTGTTTTACGTTTCACCTGGGTTATTTTACAAACAGAGCCCAGAGATAAGTTACTCACAGAGCGGCTGAAACAGAGACTGAAGCTGCGAGCAGAAACGCGTCCTGCCGAAAGTCTTTATCCGACATGAGCGCTCTCTGATGGTCCCTCCGCCAAACCATTACTGCGGGATAAAGCGGGCCTGCCTAAAAAAAAAAGACAGAAAAAAACAAGAGTGGCCTTACAAAGATGGAAAATAAAGGAAACAATCACGCAACTCCAGCCGATAATGAATAGGAGCCAGACAAGCTCTGCATATTAACATAATTGCATAGAAACGAGGGGAGCAGAGAGAGTATTTAAAGGCGCAGCAGCACCTCCGCTCTTATCTGCCTGTCTGGAGAACAAGACCAATATGAATATTTAAATTACGGACAAAGAAAATGGACAGTCAATTCTTGTCATTAATCGTTTTTATAAAGGTGCTGATTCGCCCTTAAACCTAAGCTGAACTCATAATATCTTTTAAAACGCTCTGCCAAAGAGGTCTGCATAAAAAACGGGAAAAAATGTCTATAAATAAAAACACATAACGAAGTAGCCACAACCAGGGCTGTAAAAAAGAAATACTAAAGTCACTAGTCCAAGCCCCCCCAATGCTCACCTGCCCCCAAAATTTTGACCAGACACCTAAATGATTTCCTAACTGTTAATTTTCTAAAAACCTGAAGAAAAAAAAGAAAGTTGCTTTAAAAGGTGCCTTTATTTAATTTCTGGTGGGGAAATAGTTTAAAGGTTAAAACATTGAAAGTTTTTAATCTGGTTTTTAAAATACTTAAAACTGCCTACAAACCCCACAATTCGTTCATTTTTAATTGTAAAATGCAATTTTCCTAAAAATTGCTTTAAAAAAAATCCAGCTTAGTCCCTTAAACTTTAGTATTTTAAGAAATTGTCCTCATAATTGTCCTCAGCTGATCAAATGCTGCACAAAGTAGAGGCGTCACAATATACCGGTATGATTACAGTGATATTTAAAATAAAATATTGACATGTTATTAATACACATTTGATATCGTGTGAATAATCAGCCCCTTCAATAGTTTGTTACTTTCCACTCCTGCTTTGTCTCCCTCCCAAACACCATCGCACTGCCTCTTCACTATCAGTTAAGTGAAATTGCTCTTTTTGTAAGCTTTTGTACAGTTATCGCCGCGTCCCTACATTTGTATTTTGAGTGAAAATTATTTGCCAAAAGGCAATACACATGATAAACCAAAACTAGATAATTTTTTTTTTTTTTTTACATAAAATAGGAATAATAAAAAAACTATAAAATATCTATGAATATATTTATAAATAAGAAACTAATTAGTGGGGTCACATTACTGAGATAAATATATATAAATATTTATTATATAAATAAAGACAACGATTAATTACTTTTTATGTGTGTGTCAAATTCTATATACATATCACGATCGTAATCGTGAACTCTATTCGCCATGATAAGTGTTTAGTGAAAATCTGATATCATGCCAGTCCTAGCACACAGACACAGACAATATGGTGCCATTATAAGACTATTGTGTTCAATACAGTCAAAGCACATAGAATACACTCCAGTATTTTATATTCAGACTTACAGATCTGTTGGGTAGTTGTTTTCCTTGTGCCATCTGAGTTTTCTGTAATAATCTGTGTTTAAGGTTTCTGTTTTCTTATCAAAACAAAGCCAAGTACTGGCTTCAACTGTCGGCACAACGGCTTGAAAAATAAAAGGGGTACTGTTCCTTTATTAGACACCAGGCTGTAATTAGACAAGCAGCTTGGGGGAGGGGCAGGTGTGAAGCTGGGTGATAATGTGAGCTCATACAGCAAAACGCTGTGAGACTACCAACACAGTGCACATGTGTAAATCTGCCTGATTAGCTCATTTAAAAATGGGTTTACCGTTGGATTTAAACATTTCAGTGTGTGGATGACTCACTTTATTTTATAGATTAACAGAATAGAATTGATAATAGTTGCTCGTTCTCTTTGGCCTTCAGCCTCAATGCGCAATAACTGTTGTCCATAACAAGGCTGTTCTAAATTGCAAATTAGATTTTCTTTACAGTTTGAAGGAATTCCCAAAAATTATATTTTATTCTTCTTAGATTTCTGAGACATTCATGGACAAGCACAAACAACTAACATACACCTGTACACATTTAAAGTCTAGGTGTTGTATTTTCTCTCATGCACAAACACAGTGCAGCCCTCTCAGACGCTGCATGTTGGTGCTGAGCGCTGCAGCTGCAGGAGACCTGTTGGTAAACAGTCGCCAGTGTCCACATTATCATTCTGATCCTGGCTTCTCTCCACAATGGCTGCTTTGTGAAAGGAGCACTTGACAAAGGTCCGCCACTTCTTTTTCCCAACGCTGTATATATGTGAGAGGGCGCTGCAGTAAACCCCAGGCAGTGGAACGTCGCGTCAGACCAGACAGTGGCAGATGCTTGCATTAGCACAGCAGCCATGAGAGTGTCTCCTGGAAAAGTTGTCCCATTGTCTTCCTGCCTCTTTATGTCTGAGTGACTCTCTCACGATCAGTGTATGGGTGTGTGTGGTCTTATGCCAGAACTGATGCTCGAGTCAGATGTGTATCCTGCTTGAGTAATAATAGCAGAGGTACCTCAATGGAGCAAAGTTCTCTGCACAATATGAACAATTTTCAAAACTACAATTCATAAACAACCAACACATCAGACACCTGTCCAAATATTTACAAAAAGAACCCTAGCAAAATAACCAACTAATAAATTACTACTACTACTACTACTACTACTACTACTACTACTACTACTACTACTACTACTAGTACTACTACTACTACTACTAATAATAATAATAATAACAAATCAAAACAAAATACACTAATTATACCCAACATTGGAAATGCACATGAGGAGACAATAAATAAATGAATATATATAAACATAAATAAAATAAAACAAACTATAAATGACAAAGGCCTACAAAACAACTGCATATTCTTTCAATTTTGTTACTAAGGGTAAAATAATCCTGAATGAATACTTTTACTGAATTATGCAAGTAAGGGTGGTCTGAGTAAAAGCTACTATCTGTTATTGATTTCTGTTACGACATCTGTACCAATCACACAGACATTTAAGAGAACCCGATTTAGTAGCATTGCAGGCCATATACAGAAAAATATAAGGAGTCACAGGTCAAACAATAGTAAATGCACACACTGCAAGAAAATCAGTGTTTCTAGACCAGAAAAACCCATTTACCATAGAATATTAATTTCTTATCAAAACAACTTTGCAACACTACTAAACAGTTTAATGTCTGACTTAACAGTAGTTTACTGTTGTGCAAAGTATTTGTCTATCTTCCGTCTTTTCAGGTCCGCCGCCATGCATACTGAGGTAAATGATTTTATCGACTACTAATCAATCAGGTGAGGTAGTGACATCTAGTGTTCAAATCAGGAGGTGCGATGGCAAGACGTGCCAGCAGTAGTTGCTCAGGATTACAGCGATATTGTGATTAAACGAGGCTGTACTATGTACATACAGTGCAGTTTATTATATATATTCTCAAGCCGTATTCTAGGTTGTTTTTTTTAAATGCCGCAGGGGGATACAGAAATACTAGAACTGGCAGCAGAAAACATTGGGACTCATGAATATGCACGTCTTCATTGGAGTGTGTGTGTGTGTGTGTGTGTGTGTGTGTGTGTGTGTGTGTGTGTGTGTGTGTGTGTGTGTGTGTGTGTGTGTGTGTGTGTGTGTGTGTGTGTGTGTGTGTTGGGGGAGTTAGATGATGTGTTGCTATGTGACAGAGGCTGAGACTGGCATTTAAGCAAAGAAGGAGATGGTTCGATACGCAGATCACAATTATAGCAAGAGTGATGTAAGAATGATGCGTACAATGTCAGGTCTCACCCTTTGTACGAGCCATTTTGTTTTCTGCTGCGAGACCTCGCGCTCACCAGAACAAAGCCATGGTTTTACAGTATACAGGAACGATGCATGAAGGCATCCGGGTCCAAACAGCCTCATATCTCAGTACCTGAACCTGCGCAGAATGACTTTAAGCTCTCCTGAAGGCACGACATTGTGTGTTTTGACGTCCCAACAGCCCCCAGTCCCCCCACTAGGATACTGCAGCTGCGATCCTGTCTTAATCTGGGGATAAACGCGATTATCCTGCTATGGCTTGTTCTTGGCTTTGTAACAGCGACAGGGGACCTTTCACAGCTCCCTTTTTTCCCATGGTCGAGTGGGTCTGAGCAGCTAAGACCCCCGATGTGGACCAGTCACCATTCATAGGGTTTAGGCTGGAGCGAACGGGCACATCACACTGACCCTGAGGCAGATAGATGGATATAAAAACTGGATGTTGAAAATATTAGCCTTATTGTTATTGAGTCCTCATCAACTGTCTTAAAAGATTATTTGAAAAATCTAAAGATAATTTTTATGTGCACAAATACCAATAATAATAAGTAGTAATATAAGTTTTAACGTTTATGACAGTAGTGTTAGATGTGCAATAATGTAAGATGAAGAAAAAGACTATTCTGATTCCTCCTGTTATTATTATTATTACCATCATGAGTTGTAGAAGTTTTGATATTTCTGTGTTGATAAAGATTAGTATCATTTTATTATCTGGATTATTTCTTAATTTCACTGTAACAAGATGATTTATAGTAATGTGACTGCAATAAAATGCTTTATTTTTATGCATTTGACTAAAAAACTTGATGAAACTTCATGATTTATACAGGCACATGGAAAAAGGTTGTCCTCAGGGCCTTCTGTCAGAAATATAGTCAGACTCACGAAACACACACGCACCAAATCGAATCTGATCTCTACTCTTTCATACCATACCGCTCATAATAACCCAAACTACTTTTTCTCTAAACTTCTAGAGAGAACAGATTTATACAGCAAATATTTAACCACATATAAAAGTATTGTGGGAACTAAATCACAGAAAACCTCTAAGGACTGGATTTCCATTCTTCCCCGCCAGTCGCTCAGACTGTCAGTCAAGTTCAAGTTCACAGAGGTAGAAATGTCTCGACTCTTCATTCACTTGTGTCAGACCTCCCCCCCAAAACTCCTCCTCTCTCCTCCCCCCTCCCCCCGTGCTCTGCAGTCACTGCATGGCGTTTCTATGACAGAGGGGCTGTGGCGTTGTTATGGCAGCGGGCTGAACGGCCTGGCAATGCGCTGGTGAAAAGGACAGCCTGTCAGAGAGTGAGAGAGAGAGAGACTCAGGTTCCCCCCAACAGCTGGGCACAGGACCCCCCCTATAACCCCCCACTCAGGCCTTTCAAACACCACCCAGACCCTGGGAACACCAAGAATTTCACATTCATCATCCTCTCTCTCACTCACACACACACACACACACACACACACACACACACACACACACACACTCACACACACACATACATACACACACACTTTTATGTGTTGCTCTTCTCTCAGAGCTACACCTCACTTCATTAAGCCCACCTGTATTGAGTAATCAAGTAAAGAATTTCTAATTAAAAACAAAAACTGAAATTACACAAATGGTGGCAAGGACAAGTTCACTTTCAAACTGTGTGTGTGTGTGTGTGTGTGTGTGTGTGCGTGTGCGTGTGCGTGCGAGTGAGTGAGTGAGGGGTGATAGAGTTTGTTGAGGTCTCATTCAACTTTGAGCAAGAAAGGCTGATGATTTGCATAAACTGCATGCTGTCTGAGGGGCTCGGGGGTGGCAGTAAAGATATGAGAGAACATGAAAATAAAGCAAGCACGATCGTGCATTGTGGAGCTGCAGGCAGAAAGAGGAGGTTTGAATAAGAGAGAGGGTGACAATTGGCAAAGAAAAGGTCTTACCATGTCTCCCAGTGGGATTAAATTGTCCAGGAATCTACTTATATATATATATATATAGATATATATATATGGATGAAATCTGGAAGCGGCGTGGCTGCAGGGCTGATCTCCCATTAGACAAGCATACATGTGCTGAGATGATGCAACCACTTTAAGAAATGTGTAAATGTATCAGAGGGGATGCCATATTATCAGAGTAAACCTGTACAAAAATTTTAAATGGTGAGCTGGTTCTTATAATTTATGTTTTTGTCTTTTTCTTTTGTTTTCTTTTAGAAAATGACCACAATCATGCTGATGCTGCCATGCTGTGGAGAATCTTCAGAGCTTACGTCACTGTGTTAATCACATGGATTTGCCGGCCAATCGATACATGTGGTTTTGTCTCTGGCTGCAAACACAGTTTTAGACACAATTCATAAATAGAAATAGTCTCACACTAGATTTGAAACTATAAAAAATGCATATTCTCTGAATATAATGATACTTGAACATCATGTATTTGTTATTTGAGAATCATTTTCTGAAAAGTTCGTAAAAATGTGGATGGATTTTAACCAAAATGTGATATTTGATTTATGACCCAACGTTCTCTTGTCAAAGCAATATTGACTTTTTGTCTTTGTAGTTAATTATTTGTGATTTTATTTGTATTTAGAGGATCTTTTAAGGCATTTAAAAATCAAAATGTGGAACGATTGCTGTTTTCATTCATTTACTCTTTATTCAGATGGCATTATGGCATGAGGGCTGAATGACATGTTTTGCTTTTTCCTCAATAAAATTTAGAAGAAGAAACTGTGTTTTTATTTACTGTGCTGAAACAGTTCAGAAAGGCTGCTGTGTGTCAGCACCTTGGAAAGAGACAGTGACAAACAAGCACTGCACGTTTTGAGACAGTCTTCAATAAAGCTGCATATTGCAGGGTTGTGTGGCCATGGAAAACCTGGAAAAGACATGGAATTTCAAAATCTTATTTTCCAGGCCTGGTAAAGTCATGGATTAGTAAATTCCTTGAAAGTTTTGGAAAATTCATGGACTTTTGTTGTGTGTAATAAAATAATTGTTAGAGTATTCTTGCATGGGTAGCGTTTCATGTAACGTAACATAACGGCTGATTCATTTTCTGTAGCATTTGAACGTAGCTCTAACATGCGCCAATGGCTTATGTTTTGTTCACCATCACGTATATTTCTTCAATTTCTCCCTGCGCTGTCTCTCTCTCCATGTATGCTAGCCAGTTGGTATTATGTTTAAATAAAATTTGAATTTGACATCTTTGAATGAGAGAAACATAATTTGGCAGTTTGATTTAACATGTAAAATCATGAATTCAAAAGTTTCCATCACTATGCTATGTCAATATTTTTGAGATGGATCAATGTTCGTGTTATACACTGTGAATGGTGGACAGCTGATTATTGGTCTTTGAATGTGTGGGAACCCTGATATTGTTTGCATTATAGGGCTGTTTACATATAAATCTCCCATATAAAGGCTATATACTACCTTTTCACAAAAACTACAGTGAAAGTACTCAGGAAGTGATTTTCTTTCATTCTTTCATCTCTCTCTTTAAAATCTCAGAACAATAAACAAAACAAATAAATCAGTGAACAGATAAAAAGGCCTTGGCTGAAACAAATGACAAAGACCACAGTGATGAAGGAGTAAATGAATAAACGAAAAGTAAACGTAAACTCTTCATTCACACTTGGTGGATGTAATTTCTCTGCCAAACTGGGCAAACAGTTTACTGTATCTCTCCTAAGGGGTTTTAAAATGGGTTCAAAAACCCTCAATTGTGGGTTGAAAGTCAAGTAATTTGCTCAAGTTTAGTCCAGTGTCTCAACAAATCCAGTAATATTTCTCTGTAAGTGTAAGAATTTAAAGGATAATAATGGAAATATGTAGATACATAAATAGTTTATTGAATCTTCACAAGGAATCCAGTCATTCACCCATAATGAAAGAGAAGCGATGTAAGCTGGTGTAACTGTATCATAAAAGCAGCTGTCTTCAGTAAACTATTGAGACGTGCAGCCTACATGCAGCCTGTCTGTGGTGTTGAGCTGTAGATTAGTAAACTGTCTCCCACAGTGTGACAGCCTTGTGTCCGCGGAGTGTCAGTCTGCTGCTGGGCAGCGGAGGTCATGACCTTTCACTCTCCAGGGACGCAACTTGACCCGGCACAAGCTGACAGACACGTGTGCGTTCCTTTGATGCGTCACATAGATTAGGTTGTTACACCTTACCAGCGTTAGTAAATAAAGCCCCAGCAGCATGCAGGTCTGTATTTACAGCCTCTGTTAGGAGAATATCTTATTTCAGCATATCTCACAGAAATTAAGACAGAAAAAAGAAAGACTATGAGAAAAAGGGATGTGTAAGTGTCCGCAAGGGCCACATCAAAGGTCACGGTCAGTTTTTGCCTCTCTTTTTAAGTGAGATAATATACATAAATGTATGTATTTATTAGCATAATTCCTATAAACTAAAATCATGAAAAAGCATTTCTAGGGGAGCTATGCAGTGTTTAAATCACAGAGATGTCTTAATGCAACATTATCTTCAATCACTGAAGATCACAAACATTATTTTTAATCAATGCAATCGTTAATTTACACTAAACGAAATACTAAAGAAATAATCTAATATTTTTTCTGCGTACACAAAAAGGCTAACAGGTCTCTCAAATTTTGGTGGCAAATTTGTTCTTGCTCACTTCCTCTTTTCCCAGATTATCCATCCATTTAATAAGTGCGGCATATAAAGATGGTTATTTAAAAGCATCATTACAAAACAGGTGTATCTTGGAATGGTTGCAATAAAAGGCTACTCTAAAATGTGCAGTTTGATCACACAACACAACACAGATGTCATGAGTTTGGAGGGAGTGTGCCATTGGCATTCTGACTGCACGCTTCCTCAAAACTTATGACATCTGTGACATTGTGAGTGTCATAAAACAAGGATACAAAAGTGAAGGACCAATCAAAGTGAGAAAAATATTGCCAGCAAAACCACTGTTTCCCTATGGTACAGTGTGCCTGTTGAGCGCTCTTCTTTTGCTGATAAGAGATGTGTTTTTCTAGCAGTTTTTGCATAAAAACTAAAATATTTTCAACAGGTGCTAGGTGAGATAGCAATAGATGCACATTTCCCATAACAATGCATATGCAATTTTGATTTTGGGGTGAAATCCCGCTTTAATTATGCTCAGACTCTGTGCTTGTTGTTCTACAGATGGAGATGGATGTTGTCTATTGTGTTAGGTGTCAGCAGTGGTCGCATTACTCACCAAAGCTGAGAAATTAATTTTCAGGCTGTGCTGCAAAGAACAAAGTATGCTTTCACTATCTGCTGTTATTATATGTAAATAAACTCATACTTATCATGACATCCAATTCATTACACTGCGTAAAACTACAGTATGGCATACAGGCAACATTTTACAAGAGACAAAACTGGATTCAATACTATTTTTTTTTGTCAGAGTTTTCATGTAAAAGTGCCAGAAAGTGGGTCTCAACATCATCGTGAGCATTTTACTGTCGGAGTAGGAAGTAAGATGATCAGAGTAAACTCTCTACCTCATCATGACTGAAGAGCAGGCGGCTCTAGACCAGGTTTGTGTCTGTGGAGGACTGTGGATGATTGTCCAGTCATTTATATCTTCCAACTGAGTGAGCTTTAGGTCTTGTACTCTGCGTTTGCATAAGAATAGAATCAGGTCCTGTGAACTTCCCCAACCTATTGACCCAGCTCCCTCAACATGAATAGCTCTGCTATGAGGCTCCCCAGCCTCTCAAACAGGCTTTAACCATGCCTTAAGTCCCAATCATGGTAATTTAATATATCTTAAGCCCCTGGCTGTTTTGCTGGAGCCCCTCTACAGTTTGTTTTAGGCATTCTCCGCTTCTCACCTCATCAGCACCGCTCCTTATTTGGCAAATTTAAGGGGCTGCTGTGGCACTACAAGTTCATTTTCAGCAGCTAAATAAGCCCGGATTCTATATAATTAGGAAAATGTTTTTTTTTCCTTATTGCTATTCAGTCTTTTGATTTAGAAGAAGAGGAAAATCTCGCCAAGATTATACAGATGAAGAACATCATGATCAAGCAAGGCTGAGGCTATCTCAAATGTATCAGAGGCTCATTAGCAGCTTTATGTCCACTAATCTGGAGTCTGTCATCAATACATCTTCAGTAGCAGAACTGTATTTACATATTATCTAGAGGTAATGTAGGCAAAACAGCTCAAACTGCTTTTCTGGGTCTGAAAAATCCTCTTAAAACAGTGAAATATTGATATTTTCAGTAATTTACAGATATATAGAGAGTCTGTTAAAAAAAGCACAAACCAATTGGGACTGGGACTGTAACATAGTTGTAATTCTTACATTTTTCTCCTGTATCTGGGTGTATACGTTTGTAAAACATTTACTTCCCACAATTATGAACTGTTCACTATCCATTCACACTTTTGTATGGTTTTATAGCCACGTGTGCCATTTGTCTTGTATTTTAAAAGGTGCCAAAAAAGTTAAAAAAAAAAAAAAAAATTGTTTTAAATGAATGCATAGAAAGTTGCCAAAATAAACCTGGACCTGGCATATTCAGCAAAGAATGCGTACTGTAACAGCTGCAAGTGTGTCATGTGAACGTGGTTTCAGCACACACAACAGAATCAAAGCTAAATTCAGGGCCTCACTGAGCAATGCAAACCTCGCCAATCTGACTTTTATGCCTTGGCGATAGCTGTGGCCGGAGGCATTACATCTGTGGGTTATCTGCCCATTCGTCCCATTCTCATGAACTTTATATCTCAAGAAAGGCTTACGTGAATTTATTCAAATTCGTCACGAATGTCCACATGGACTCAACGATGAACTGATTAGACTCTGGTGGTCAACAGTCAAGGTCACGGTGATCTTACGTCTGTCTCATTATTGTGAAAGTGATATCTCAAGAACATAATTTCTCTTAAAGTTGGCATAAAACGTTCACTTGTACTCAAGAATGAATTAATTAGATTTTGGTGGTCAAAGGTCAAGGTCACTGTGACCTTACACAACATGTTTTTTGCCATAACTGAATAATTCATATGTTAATTATAACAGAATTTCACACAAATATCTAATAGGATAAAAAAGTGACAAAATTTTATATCCAAAGGGTCAAAGGTCAACTTCCCTGTGACATCAAAATGTTCTGCTAAAAAATGTTTCTGGCAATTACTCAACGTCATAACTGTGCTGATTTTATAGATCCTCTGTGCTGCCGGGCTGAAGATGTGTGTAAAGTGTCCACGCTTTAGAATTTATAGCATCTTTACAGCACCATCAATACCTGAAGCATCGTCAACTGTCACAGCTACATAGTCTGGACAGACTTAGACGTAAACTGCATCTTGGCTGGATCGTGCAGGCATACAACTGCAGGGAAGCAATTCCATATTTTTCTTAAGTTGTTATCAAGTGGAAAGAGATGAAGTGGAAAAGACAAATGGCAGGGAAAGAATAGAGCATGGACGCAAGAAAGAAAGGGGGTTGCCAAAAGAAAGACTGAGGGCACTGATTCAGCTCAAAGAGATGACCACTAAGAAAGGAGAGGAAGAGACAAAAGATTACAGCGATGTATTTAGTTCAGTTCAGAGTTCAGAGAGTTCGTCATTCACACATGACAGGCTTACACATTGCAAGCAAGATTTCAAAGGCTTTAAGCGGCTGGATAGTTTAAAAAATTGCAGAGATGCCCCCCAAAACGTCGAGTGCCAGAAAGGTGCCATATCACAAATCTAAAACCAGCAAAATCACCTGAAAACTCAAAGTAACAGAACAGCTTGCTGTCTTGCAAATTAGACTTTTTTTTCTAGCGATTATATTTTTAATTTATAGCAGATTGTTGCGTTCACACTTCAAGAAAAAGTGCTTGACACTGAAGATCATCCCTCATAATGAGCTACATGATTCTGGTATAAGGGTTCATATTCTGGTAGTGAAAACATCCAGGAAACCAAAAATAACAGTTAACCAAAATCACCCAAATGACTACAAAAAGATGCATAACAGCTAAAAATAGATGCAAAACCTGCAGAGAGTCTGTGTGACTTTGTCATATTTAGGAGAGTTGGTGGGGCCCTTTTGCATGGGCCCATTTTCTCATAATCTGCCCATGGTTGTAACGGTTAAAAGTCTTCCCTTGTTTACTTTTGGACAGATTTCACATTAACAAATATTACTACTTTGGAGTCACTAATACATTTAGAAAAGCAAATCATCCAATTTACTCAAGTTTAAGGATCTGCTTTGAAAAGCTGTGTGCAGGTCGGTGCTTCAGTGGAGCCGTTGAGTGATGAACTGTGGCTGTAACCACATGACAGAGTCATTTGGATACACAGTACATGAGAGCATCATGGATGCAAAACAGCAAAGACCTGTCACCTTGCGTGAATATACAAAGGTATAAAAGGAAAGACGTACACACTGTCACTTCCAACATATAGACTGAGTACATACAGTGAAATAAAGTAAACTTGGTGTAAAGAAATGTGTCTGACAGAATAAATGAGAAGCCGGTGTCATTTCGGCACCACCTGCTGGAAACTTGCAGTTTTCCATTGTCACCTGCATTTATCTCCTGACACATGCAGAGTGAACTGTTAAAAGTTATTTTAATAACTATGTGGCATGCTAGCGTGTGTAGCATGCTACAGTAGAGGCATGTCATATCACAAGTATACTTTTTTAAAAACCAAGCCGTGTTTTTTACTAAACCTAACCATGTGCTTTTGTTACCTAAACTTGGGGGTTTGATCTCCAGATTTTGCTGAACAGTGAGTCCTCCTGACTTTAACGCTGCTCTTTGCAGTTACAGACATGCAGGCAGCAGCACAGAGGGAAAGAGAGAGACGGCACTGTAAGGTGAAGAAATGGTGAATTTACAGCTCACAGCTAGTTAATACGATAGTCTCTGGCTTTTGTTGATATCTAGTGTTGGCAAAAATTGCGCATTTCGGACCTATCGTTAGCACCACTGGCTTGTTTACTTTTTGACGTAGATGCTGCTGTCACACTGAACGTCCTGTAGAACCAGTTTGGACTTCAGTGTTCGTATTGAACAGGCAAATCTGATTCAGCTGGTATAATTCTGAGTTGGTTACAACCCTAATATTTTCACTGACCTCCATGCTGCTTTCTACTGTTTACTAACATTATTCTATGTCATATTTGTGATGGTGCGAATTAACAAACTAGTAAAAAAGACACCAAAAAAAAAGACAGTCATACTAATTTACTGCATACAAGCTCTGATCTACTGGCAATGAGAAAATAATCTTATCTTTTCCAGTATTAAAAAAAAAAACCTTCATATATGTGCTAATTTATATAGGTGATAGGTATAGGTGAAAATGGGGTATTAAAGAGCTAAACAGCAAATTATACATATAAGTAAAGCTCTCAACCCTCCACCTCTGTCTTCAATGCAGTGCATTGTTTTAGTTCACTGGGATGGCTGATGAGCTTGGAGGATGGAGCGCATGGACTGGTCCTGAAACAAGGACCTCATCAAAGTTTGGGACACAAAAACCTTTCAGCTCTGCAGATAAATAAACCCCGGAGAGGAGAAATGTGTGGAAGACAACAAAGCACACGTTTGTTTCTTTTCTCTTCACATCCCAATCAAAGCTTCTAATTAACACGGTTTCTTTTCAGATAGCGGAGATCAAATAGTAGCAATTATCTGTGCAAACTTTGATGAGGTGGAATCCCATGCATTCATGGCTGCACATTCAACAATAATCTTGGTCCACAGCCTGGTTCACTGCACAAACAGAGCTTAGAGAGGCCCACTCTGATCTCTAATGAAGGTCCATACAATGATCCATGTCGTGCCAAAAAAATTGTAGGACACAGAGCTGACACACACACACACACACACACACACACACACACACACACACACACACACACACACACACACACACACACACACACACACACACACAAACACGGTTTCCAATAATGATATGAAAAACTCTTGGGATTCAGTAAGGTTAGGCAGTTAGGTTTTATAAAGGTTAGAGAAAATACTAGATGTATAGAGAAACCTGGAGTCTCTAGTTATACAGCAGGACACTCAATTCTCACCTTACACTTTTAACAACCAAGCCACATCTCAGATGTGTTTCAGCCAAACCAGACAAAAGGCCACTCAGGATGGTCATCTCTGTGCTTCAGCTTGGAAGTATTCATGATTTGAACACACAAAGCTGAAATTGTTTTAGCGATGCTAGTGGTTCTAGGGATGAATGTCAGAGGGTCAGTCCAACGCATCCATGTGCATTTCTCATTTATCCAGATGTATGCAGTACTTCCCACATGCATTTTCACTAAAACATTTCTATTCAAAACGGAACTGACAGTGACACTTATCTCTGTGCTCTCTTCAAAGCCAGACTCCAATGTTAAGGTTTGGGGTTTTGGGGTTTAGTTTTTTTTTTTTGGTATGAAAATGCATGTTTGGGAAGCACTGAGCAGACTACTTAATAAATAAGACTTGGTTTTACTGCACGTTTTGTGTGAGAGTCTGTGTGAAAGTTGTTAAACGTGGTCCCCAATCAATCAGTAAAACAATTTCTTGGCCATTTTCCATGGAGGCATGCAAGAAAAACAAAGTTTTCTTTAAAAATTTAAATTAAAATGGTTCATTTTGTTGGTGAAGAATTCCTTTACGTACTGGAGCTTACCTATGTAAAGTTGTGGCTCATTTCAGACAGTGGCCAGTTTGTATATATCAGACAACTTATATATATAAAATGTAAGTTTGATGAATGATTGATTTCCTGCCTTTTGATCTTTACTAGTTAACACATAGACCGAGATTGAGAATGTTACTCAATGCACAGCTGACATTGTGAGTCATTCAACACACCTAAAATGTAAATACGACAACTTTGACGATTGCATTTGTTTTGTTTTTTTTTGCCTTCTTGCATGGCATTTGCTTTAGTAATGAGTTTCACACAGATTAGGCAAACTGTGAATATTCTATTTTCTTTGCGGAAAAAGTATAAGAAATTAATCAAATGTGAACCAAATGCGGCATCAAACCATAAATTAAGGTTTAACCAATGTGATCTCATCCCTGCTCCTCATATTTTGCATATTAAGGCCCAGGCACACTAAACTGACATCAAAGAACTAGCAGCGACAAGGGCTGACTGTTGAGTTATCTCACTTCACCTTGTCCTGGCCAAAAAGCTGCACATGAACACAACGCAAACACTTCAACCGACCGTCAATCAGCATGCATGTTCTGAGTCTGTGTGAAAGGAAAAAACTCTCCATACCAGCAGACGGCTTTCGTCTGTAATACTTGGGCTGTACCCAAATCAGAATTATGCCAGTTGAATCAGATTTGAGTATTTGTTTATTCATTTAGTTTTCCATACAAAGTTTTAAAACCTAATTGGGCTCCGGGGGACGTTCAGTGTGACAGTGGCATCCACTTCACATGATAAACAAGCTAACAGTGCTACTGACGGATAGCACATGCACAACATTTTTTGCCAACAAAAGCCTGTGACTGTATCACTGTATTAACTTGCCGTGAGCTGTAAATTCACCCCTTCTTTACCTGTGGTCCCTGTAGATGTGGTCTCTCTCTGTCTCTCTGTCCGTGCTGCTGCCTGCATGTCTGCAGCTGAAAAGAGTAGTGTGAATGTCAAGAGCACTCACGCCACAGTAAAACTTATGCTGCACAGAAAAAAATGACTGCTCGACTTGAAGCTATCTCAGTCAACTTATAGTCTCCAACTGGTGATTCAAGCCCTAGTAATCGCCATTCAGAGGGAAACCAGAATACCGTCCTCAAGCTTGTTAACCAGTTAGCACAATAAAAATACAATGCAGTGTTGAAAGAGCAAAGCATATCTAGTGTGTGCCAGTGAACCATAACACAAACCACCAAAATGTTTCTGCTAAACAGCTCAATGGTTAAAGAAAAATAATATGTTCTTTTCGACCTCACTCTGGCTTGACTTGAGTGACTTGACTTTAGCCCTTTGTTTACGTTCCTCAATTCCATCTCTCTTCTTGTGTGCTGAGCCGAACTGCCAGTCAGAGTGATTTCATTCACATACGGGCTCAGCACTCTCCAACACCGATTCAACACGCTGAATCAGTGGAAAAGAAGCTGACAGAGGCTGACGAGGGCCAACAGTGTGGGACACACCGTAGTAACTAGCACAACAGACACTCACCGGCAGCCCAACTATGACCAACGGCCGACTGTCGGCTTGGTGTGTCAGGGCCTGTGTGCAGAAGCCCCAGACCTTAAATACTGAAATGATGCCAGGGAAGCCTTTTGCATTTTATCTAGATGCAGAAGAGGTCATTGTTCAGAATTGGTTTGCGGTTACGTCTGAGCAACAAAACTACTTTGTTATGGTACAATGAAACAATTGCGGATGTCGCTAACACCTGTGTCCTGGGTCAAAGTCTGGTGTTTATTTGACTCCAACCTCCACTCCAGCCCATCGTAATGCTACAGTTGTTAGCTTTTATGAAAACAACTTTTGTGCCATATTTGCTGAAACCCTGTCCCTATATTCTTATTTTTTTAATGCACATTATCTGTCAGATTTAGTGCTGTGTGACTATTGGGACAAAAAAAGAATTGTTATTTAAAAATCTTTTATTCTAAATTTTATTTTATTTTCATTCTATTTATTTTCTTTTTAAATATTATTTATTTATTTGTTTCAATTTTTTTAAATTAAAGTTACCAAACTCTGCTTAAACAAATTTACATGCTCTATAATCTACATTCTATGCTCTGAGCATCTATAAATGATGCAGATGGGTTTATATTGGATTTGGTGAAAAGCCCAGCGCACTACCCTTGAATCTAAACCTAAATACTAGTAAAAGTAAAAGTATGCCTGCCATAATGAGGACCTGAAAATTACCATTTTTATTATGTTTCTTCTTGACCAAAAAAGGCTTACAGAGGTGCAACATCCCACACGTACACATGTGGACTCATGCACACAAACACACAGAGGGTTCATGAAAACAGGATCCCTGTTCCTGAACGACAGAGATGGGGAAAAGGCTGAATTGCATCAGGAGAGCACACAATCACAGGGCCACAGTGTGTCTCTGTAGCCAGGCAAGGCAATGTGTGCGTATCAGGTTTTGTGAGGCTCTGACGAGATGTGACAGCCCAGCTCTCACTCAAAGATCCCCAAATTTGGTCCATTTTTCTGCCTTTTCCATTTACAATGCTTCAGTGGAGATTTCTTTATTTCAGAATGGACAATGGTCTCTTTCTTTCTCGTTCCCTACATCTCCCTCTCTCTCTCACACACACACACTCACACAAAGCTTTGCTGGCAGACGCACGCACACTTGCTTGCTGTCATGCTCATTTTGATGGTAATTAATGACATCACCACTGCGTGCGGGTGCATGGTGGTGTGTGTGTGTGTGTGTGTGTGTGTGTGTGGGTGTGTTAGAGGGGGTGCATTTGTTTGTTGAGCAAACCGTGGGAACAGGGAGCTCTCCAGGGTGGCGAGTCAGGACCTCCAACAATACATATGCTGTTGCTTTTCACCCAAACACCCTCCCTTCCCAAGAGAATCATTCCTCTCCTCTCCTTTCCTGTCCCCCTCTTTCCCTCCTTTTTTGCTCCACGACTTTCCCTCCTTCATTTGCACTTGTCACAGTGTGGAGTGTGAGATTACTGCCCCCTCTCTGTCAGTGAGGCTCATCAGCTTTGACTTTGGGTCTCTGCTGAAGATACACTGTGTCACCTGCAAGTCTTGTGTTGTGCTCCTAAAGTGTGTAAACATGCTGGCACACAGTCATCATGCAGAAAATGGGTAATTTGGCTCTGCACATTGAGAACATTGATGGATTTGGTGTAGAAATTCTATTGTGCAACCTGTGCAGTCTCCTCTCTAAAACACTCACATCCAATCACATTACTTTGAAGAGTAGTTTTTTTCGTGTACTTCCACCTCTAAAATCAGCAACTCTGCTTTCACAAAGGTACATTTAGTTTTAAACGTCCCCTCCTTCCTGAGACTCTTTGACAAAGCTTTTCTTTACAGAAATGATAGCTACTGCAGGCCTACCACTTTGCAAACCATCACCGAAGAAAGGAGACAGATTTGTTGGTGGGATGTATTAATTTTCAATTTGTTACTGTCACAATGCCACATTGGCTATTTTACCCCAAAAATACTGAGAAAAAGAAGAGCGATAGGCCATGTGCTCTGTCAACTTCAGGGGGAAATTTAGGATCTAAAGAAAAAAAATGGTCACAGGAAAAACTGGAGTGATGAAGAAAGTTATATTAAAGAAATAATTTAGTCAAGTATATTGGTGGGGAAAAAAATGGCTTTTAATAAATCAAGATTCTGTTACTGCATTACCTATTTATTTATTTATTTATTTATTTCAAAAACATACTTTAGTATACTGTTTAGCTGTAAAATGAGAAAATTTGTGACCTGGCTGGCATGTTGGAAATAGTCGACTGAAGAACCAAGCACTGCCCACTGGCCAGACCAACCCTTACTCACTTTACAGGTAAACTTTACAGAAAATGTTTCTGAAAACATTTGGGGCAAGAAATAAGCACACAACAGCAGAAACCTGATTCATATTAGATCAGCGCGACCTAGTTTGACAGTTCATGGGAAGTGATAGACATAGTTGACAGCTGCTTTAGAGACTCATTGCTCTAATTGGTTGTTTTCATTCCAATGCAGTAAGGCCATTAAAAGTGCTGCAAGTATCCACTGTATAAAATAATGGGCACTGCTAGCCAGATGTCAGCCATCAGGGTTCCCAATATCTTCTTGGACAACATTTTAAAACTTTTCCATGACTACTAAAGGACGCACAATAAAATTTCCATGAGAAATCTCAACATGAATGACGTCAAAATCTCCTACCTACATGCAACAATAGATATCGAGATTTACATGGAACAACCAGAGGGTTATGAGGTGAAATCTACCTGAAACATTGGTGTATAAGCTGGAGAAGTCACCGTGTAGGCAAATGTAAGCCACTTAGTTTCACGTATTACCAGTGTGTTTTGTGTCTGTCCATCTCTATGTATTTGTAAAAGAGCACTAAAACTCATATTTTAAAAGCAAACTCCGAGCACTGACATGGTACAGGAAAGGCCTTTTCAGTCACACACTGCCAAAGAGCACATGCACTTTCCAGCCCACAGTCTTGCCTAGCAACCAGTCTGCAGTAAGACAGCAGCAGCGGCATAGCAATGAGAATGTCCAAAACTTTGTCAAAGCAGCCCTGCAGACCCGAGAAGGCCTTTTTCCATTTGAGTGTCTATTTCTGGTCTAATTTAACCAGAAACAAATAAATACAAGGAATGTATGTTTAATGTTGTGGTTCCATTGAAAGGCCAAACTCAAACAGATGTTGACAGTCGAGTATTTCTGTGAGAATTTTGTCCATAAGAGGCAGAAGTCTAATTGTCTCTCTCTACTTTCTCTCTTTATTTGTACTTTCTTTTATTTCCGTTACTGCTCAACCCATTTCTTTATTTAAACACACTCTGACAAATACCTTAAGATTAAGGTATACGAGGGCACTGATATAAAATTCTCTTTTGGGATAACTGTTATTAATGCCTGTGTGAAAACTCGGGCATACACAGGAAGTGGAGAGTAAATTTCACGGTCCAAAAACAGATATAATTCCAAACTGTATATTGATTAAGCTCAACTGTAATAATGAATATTCGTCTCCTCCTGGAATCATTACACTGAGCACAAACACAGCAGACTAAGTGTTACTACAAACAAATGTTAAAGTGTAGCAGACCAAACGGTAGGAAACAAAAACACATACACAAAGACAAAAATGTGATTCTATTCTGTCATATCACCTGTGCATTTAAGTGCTTCCTCTACCAGGAGCACTGATAATTAAAATGTAATGTTACCAAAAGTAACCAATTATCAAATCTCAAAAGGCCTAAAATCAAGTAGATTTTCTGCTGCTAAATCACAATGTTTGTTTTCAATAACTTCTGCCCGCATCACAAACATAAAATAAAACTGTTCTGAGAAAATGCTGCCTTAACTGTTTTTGCCCCCCTGAAAAAACAAAATAAAAAATACATATATATATGTGTATTTATTATTCTGTGCCTGTGAAGAGTAAATAACTTCCCATATCAGCAGCTGGTATGGAGTCTAATTGTCATTAAAAAAGAAAACTGGAAGACTGTCCTGACACTAGTTAGTCAGTGAGCATATTAACAACACAAAATATTAAAGAATAAAGCATATATTCCATGCACCAGTAAACAAAAACACAAACCATCAGGAAACATTTCTACAAATATTTTTCTTAATATAACAACTTTGTTTCGACCTCACTCCTTCTTGACTTTAGCTGTTTGTTTACTTTCCTCACTTCGGTTTCTCTTCTCGTGCGCTGGGCTGAACAGCCAATGACAGTGATTTCATTCACTGATGGGCTCTGCGGTCTCCGACACCAATTTAACATGCTGCATGTGCTGGAAAAAAAAAGCCGACTTGGGCCGACTGGGGCCGACTGGGGCCGGACCGGGACAAACTGCAAAGACTAGGGCGACAGACGCTCACCACCCAACAGTGACCGACAGCTGACGTGTGTGTCAGGGCCTTTAATTACTCCACCCACAAAAACAGTCATTTCACTTACTGGTCTACTCGTGCATCGCTCAATAAGTGTGTGAGGTAAAGTATTGAAAATATTCCAAATATAGTTTACACTTCAACTAATGTAGATTTTTTTTTAGTCAGCTAAAATAATTTTTGCTGCGCCTTGTCAACAGCAGTACAATGCTTAGCCTCCATGCTTGTAGATGGTTGAGCAAAGCGACACAATACATAAAATAAGCTAGGCTAATAAGTTTTTATCAGCGTGAGGTCATGGTGATTTGGTCTATGAACTATTTCATTGCTATTCTGTTGCTAGGGCAACAGCTTTGGTCCCACGTTTACTTCCTGTCAGCAACAGCATTAACAAACATCCTGACAGAAAAAAAATACTATGTTGAGATTTTCATTTCTATTATAATAATCAAATACTATCTCCTCTACTCTCATGAGGGCTCGGGGGCAGGTGGAGCTCCTAATTAGCAAAACCATTCAGTTTGGATACCTCACACATGTTTTAATGCAGCTGTGATTTCTACTTCTTTCAATCTAGGCAGGGAGCTTGTGGCCTTTGTGCCCGAATCAAAGCACTCCCCTGCTATGAATAGTGATTTTTCTGGTTTTCCTCCTCACCAGTGCCGGCAGAGAGGTCTTCCCCCGTGAGACTTTCCCCTTTGACCCCAACAAATGGACTCTTGTCAACTGAATAAAAAAGTAGTGATTGGCCTTTAGTGATGCCTGTTGTTTGGGCAAGGGACATTTGATGAGTAATCACAATGACAGAAAGGATCCTATGGAAAGATTGGTGGAGCTCAGCAGGCTTCGGGATGTCTTGTGATACGACATCGGCATTACAAGCTCTGGACAGTGAGGGGGTTAATTCTGTTGGTTAACTTACTGGGTCCTCTCTCAACAAAACTCACTGAATCAACAACAAACTTTAGTCACGAGAGTATTTTCTGCTCTGTGTGTTTCTTTTTCAGCTGAGATAACATAAAACCCTGAGAGAAAGCATGGAGATGTGATTAATGATTGTCAGTGTCATGTGGCAATTAGGTATTGTGGACGTTTAGAAGGGCAGGAGCTTTTCAGGAGTGTGCTGATGAGTCTTATTTAGACCACGAGAGCCTCTGGTATCTCGCTGAGTGGCCCGGTGAGACCCCTTGGTGAGGACAGTGAGAAAATGTAGGTTGTTACGTCCATCTTAAAGCCCAGATGGACTCTGCAGCCTGCTCCAATCAGCTCACAAAGGTGATATAATTGCCAGGGCAGGATGGGACAAGGCCACCGCCTTTGGAGTTCTTCAGTCTCCTCCTTTTCCCATTGCACCTATTCTATCCCACTCTATGCTCACTGATTATACTCCCCTCCCTCATTGTCCCATTATCCCCCCTTCAACAACAGGCCAATTTGTCCCTCCAGCTTGGCTCCCGCCTCCCCTCCTGCTGCGTTATTTAGCCCCTCTTCTGCACTTCAATGGCGGGTACTGATTAGAGAACTTCCACGACCTCTTCGCTATCCCTCAAAAATCCCTCCTCCCTTTCCCAGCAACCTTTAATCTGATTACAGGCTTTCTGCAGCCTTTCAAAGAAGGCCAGTCCCAGGAGGACAATAGCAGACCAAGTGGTTTCACAAACACACTCCCCAGGGTCGTATGATTCACAAGAAGAGCTGCATCCACTCTCGTCGGCATCAAGCCACTGCAAGGCCTGTCTGCACGGTGATTTAAGAGAAACATCTCTGTTACAGTGGTCCTAGCTTTCACCTATTGGACCCTGTTATCAAAATAACAAAGCAAACTCGTGTAGTTTCTAAAAAGACTGGACTCGAGTGAAGTCTGACAGAGCTACAGATTTGTCAAAATGTTCTTAATATTCAACATTAAAAGATTAAATCAGTGACCTCCAGTCCAGTTTTTCCCTCTGAAGTTTGCAGGAAACAGCTGCCTCACATCACTAGGGGATACTACCTGTTTCCTTATCTACTAGAATACTATTTAGTATGCCAGTGAAAGATTTAGTATGTACCAATACATCGTACGTCAAATGAAGTATGCCAAAAATACCATTATGTCCTACTGCATGTGGTGGCTTTTTGCAGTATGCAAACCAGTAAGTTTTTTTAACTATTGTGAACCACAAAACTTTGCGTAGCAAGATAACAAGTAGCATACACTGATCTGCAAACAGATGCAGCTCAGTGACAGCTGTCAAACATCACATCGTGGTGACTGATGACCAGTCAAACAGTAATATTAATAATTTAAGTGAACAAAACAATCGAATCACAGTCTATATTTTACTATTGTGAAAATTATATGTTAGCATCTACAATGTATGCAGCTATAACTTAAAAGTTTAAAACGACATACATTGCAAAGTAACACAGCAGAGTCCTCTGGGTTGACGTCTCATGACATGTTGTTTCCACTCCAAAGCAAAGGCTATATGAGCAAGAGCTTTAAACATTGCGTACTTTGTAAGGGCAGCCGCAGTACCTACTAAAAGTATATGATCGTGGGTTTGTGCTTGTCTTGGTTTGAAATTCCTACCAGGCCTCAGGATACAAAATAATGACCACATCTTCCTTCATGACTTATAGGGAATATAATTTCATGTATATTGATGAATAATGACTATAAATATTAACTTTTGTGATGAAATGTGACTTAAAAATGCTCAAAAGAAGTATTTTTTCATGTTTTATCCAACTTACAGTGTATACATGTCTATGAGGTTTACACATTAATGTGATTAAGGCCCTTCCACATTTTTGTGTGCTGCAAAAAATTTAAAATCTATAAGAGACTCTTGAGGTCCTCTGCATTTACATTTTAAAAAAAACACTCCACATATGTAGAATTTGCACTCCTAAAAAACTGATGGACTCACAGTGGACAGTTCTTCTAAAAAACACTCAAAATGGATGTTAAAGCACCAGAGATATTGTCTTCTGACTTGTTCTTCTTTCTTGACTTGGATATCAACAGGTTTTTGAATATGTGCAAATATCAAGAAAATGGTTGAAGGAATGAAAGACGGAGGGTGCATTTGCTTTGTTGAACAAGTCTGCCTCTGGTAGGAAACTTTAAAAAATCCATATCCAGCCATTCCACTTTTCTATATTTTCACGATAAACAATATGTTAGGGCACATTGATCAGAGTTTATGTTGACCAAACGCTGAAGCTGATACACAACTTCATTCATATAAGTAAAACAGATCTGTGTAAAAACAGTGCATATAATATGACGTTAATGCACATGTATGATACCATGTAAACGCTGTGTTTCACTGTACTAACAACACAGACTCTGCTGTAATTGACTCCAGCAGTGTTTTCACAGAAAACCTCTCAGTCAACTTGTTAAACCCCATCAGGACCGTTCAGAGACCTCTTCACTCAATAAAGCTTCTACCACCAGCCAGCCGGACAAAACCAACACAAAGCTCATGTCCACCCACCCAGTGTATTAAGAGTTCATAAATGTCCCAGTGACTGGTCAGGAAGTGACCCTATAGACCGGCCTGTCCAGGACTCATTACCATCAGAATACGGGGAGCAGGGAGACCAGAGCCCTGGAGGTCAACAAGCCACGATGACCTGAAGGAGCCGCCTGGACGTCCACTGACTGATGGGTTTAACTCTCAGAGACTCTCCACACTTACACCTTCAGTCAAGTGAAAATGAATCCGTGGTCTGCTGAGATGAGGGTATTTACACTCATTCACCTCTAGGGTTGCAGTGATATACAGGTTTTAAAGGCACACCATGGTCCGAAAGTTAACAATTATCATACCGTGTACATCTCACCTTTATTTAAGGGCCAGCTTTACACATACTTTCATTAAAAATGGTTTCAAGTCTTGATTATATTGATAAAACATGTGTTCAAACAAAACTAAACCTTCTGTCTGACCTTCTGTCCTTCTTCCACCTTCTGTTTATTCCTTTAAGGGTCATCCTGACTGATAATAATAATGAATTTGATTTTTGAAATACTGATATACCCTGAAACTGGGATATTTTCTGAGATGGTTACTGAACTGTGAAAAGGTCATACCGTTGCAACCCTATTCAGTTCACGGGCATTTGAACTTTAGAATTATTCTAACATTAAAAAAATATTTACACCTATCAGCTGGGTATTTACCTAAATAAATACTGTGGTAAATGAAGGTAAATCTGGACAGTTTCCCTTTTTAGTGCATCTATTCCCTCTGATCCTCCACCTTAAAATTTCCTGTCATACAAGGCAGTAATCATCAGATAATCAGACATTTATTCTAAAGGACAGAAGCGTTAATATAACAGAATAAGAGAGGAAAAGATTTTGACTAAACGTCATCAACTCTGTTTTTGCCCCCTACCGCCATCTCGTGGAATAATAGAGTAATTGCAATAAAGAGGAAACTTTAAAAAAAATAAAAAAAATAGGGTCAGGTGGGGGGTCAGCTCCACAGCAGATACCGGACTAGATGTCCATAGGACCAGCTTGAGCTGTGCAGAACTGGGCTTTATTAAGTACATCTTTCAAGGTAAATCAGGTAGGAGCATACCCGAGATATATGCAAGCAGCTATTCTGGTCATAAGAGACTAAAAGCACACTTTCTGGACACTCTTCCATGAAGCCCAGCTCTGTGGAGTCTGCAGCTGACAGTGGTCCTGGAGACTGACTACAGTGGGCCTGGATTGTGCTCGGAGTGCTCCCTGCTTGTGTTTTGCTTAAAAACATGAAAACAGCTGTGCCTTGTTTCACTGAATCTAAACACCAACACTCTGCACACAACAATAAGACAAGTGAACATTTCTCTCAGAGGATTATGTGAAACCACCACCAAATAAGCAACAGAGACAGCTGCTGAAGAGCACTGCTGAACCCCACAATAACGCCAGTTACTACACACAGTATATCCTGCACATAGCAGATGATGCTCAGCGTGCTCCCTGTTCATGTTTTGTTTAAAACAAAGACATATAAACAGCTGTGGCTGGTTGCACTGAATCTAAATAACAACACTTTACCTGCAAGACTGAGACAAGTGTGCGGTTTCAGTGAACATTTCTCTCGGAGAATTATGTAAAACTCAGGGGTGGAAATAAGCACCAGCCACCAGACAAATGCTGGTAAAATATGCAAGTCGCTGCTAGAGTCGATAAAACAATGGTAGATAGATAAACAATGAGTAGCTTGTAGATTTTGGAATCCACCAGTGGACAGTGGACAAAGTGGACAAAAAAGTTAATTTCCAACCCTGAAAACCAACACCAAATAAGCTACAGAGACACCTGCTGAAGAGCGCTGCTGAACCCAAACATATAACAAATACTTAGAAATGAATGCAGCTACTTACCAAGCAAAGGTCCTGAAGCTGTATCAGAGTCCAGACAGCAGCAGCTCTCGGTCACCGGATGTCATGCACAGGTCAGTTATGCGGTGCTCCAGCGTACTCGGACGCGGGAAGACAACGACCTCCAACTCCAAAAAGTGCGATAAAAACAAGCCGCTCAAGTCCAAATGCGAAACTCTGGCAACATCAATGTAGACCCAGTCTGTCAAGGTGAACGGTCATCAGAGCTACCTGTTCTCGATTTTGACATTTATATAGTGTTTGCGTTGTGAAATGGGCCATAATAACTTCTT